>NC_059196.1:15147058-15447058 GCF_020615455.1 Coregonus clupeaformis | reverse complement strand
TATCTGAGTAAACCAGAAACCTTTCAATATATACATTCAAACAATACTTTAGAACCATTTAAATGTAATACATTGGAAGGTTGTGCAGTACTATGGTAGATGAAGGAATCAATCTATCATTTCAGACTGTTAGAGTATTTATCTGGTCAATATGTCAGTGTATTATGTCTGTTTGTAACAGTGTGTTATATGTGAAAATGTGATCATATTATAAATTGTATTTTAATGTTTAAGGACTCTTGGAAGATTAGTGCAAATGAGGACTAAAAGAGATCCTAATAAAATATTTTTTGTTATTGGTCAATAGAGCCCCACACTGGTGTCATAATATCCATAAAACCTAGCGGTCAAACAGGGAAATGGTTCCAATTGATTTTCCACCATTCATTTTTCCCATATGGAATTTTAGAAACACTTAAAATAAGGGCGTGTAGGCTTACCCTGGCGTGACGTTTTGATAACCATGTAAATCTCTCTCGGACAACGTGACTTATATCAATATATTCGGCTCTATTTACTCTCAGATTTACTCTCAGATTCGAAAAATAAAAAATTTGCATCAAAGTAGACATCATGCAAGACTACAAATCCCTGCAAGCTCCTACATGTCATCTCTAGCTGACACCTTTGCTAGCAGGTATTGTGTACATTTAAAAATTGCACAAGACAGTTCACTGAATTGTCCATTTAAATAAATGTTGCCAATTTATTCATTACTATATTGAGCAAACATTAGATAGTTAATCCAGAGATTCTTACCTTTGCCTCAATTCAGCAGTCTCATCCAGATCATCATGGCATTTGTAGTTCTTTATGATAGCCACATTAGCAGCTAATTAGCATTTCATTTTTGGGGAGTATATACTGGCGAATATATTGATAAAAGTCACCTTGTCCTAGAGAGATTTACACGGTTATCAAAACGTCACGCAAAGGTAAGCATACACGAAAAAGCCCTTATTTTATGTGTTTCTAAAATACCCTATGGGAAGAGTTCAATGTGTCAAATGTGTCAAATCGGAGGGCCTGTTTTCTGGACCTATGGCAGTCTCTATGGGGGTGCCACAGGGTTCAATTCTTGGGCCGACTCTTTTCTCCGTGTATATCAATGATGCCGCTCTTGCTGCTGGTGACTCTCAGATCCACCTCTACGCAGACGACACCATATTGTATACATCTGGCCCTTCATTGGACACTGTGTTAACAAACCTCCAAACGAGCTTCAATGCCATACAGCACTCCTTCAGTAGCCTCCAACTGCTGTTTAACACTAGTAAAACTAAATGCATGCTCTTCAATCGAACGCTGCTGGCACCCGCCCACCCGACTAGAATCACTACTCTCGACGGGTCTGACCTAGAGTATGTGGACAACTACAAATACTTAGGTGTCTGGTTAGACTGTAAACTCTCCTTCCAGACTCACATTAAGCATCTCCAATCCAAAGTTAAATCTAGAATCGGCTTCCTATTTCGCAACAAAGCCTCCTTCACTCATGCTTCCAAACATGTCTTCGTAAAACTGACTATCCTACCGATCCTTGACTTCGGCGATGTCATTTACAAAATAGCCTCCAACACTCTACTCAGCAAATTGGATGTAGTCTATCACAGTGCCATCCGTTTTGTCACCAAAGCCCCATATACTACCCACCACTGTGACCTGTACGCTGTTGTTGGCTGGTCCTCACTACATATTCGTCGCCAAACCCACTGGCTTCAGGCCATCTATAAATCACTGCTAGGCAAATCCCCGCCTTATCTTAGCTCATTGGTCACCATAGCAACACCCACCCGTAGTATGCGCTCCAGCAGGTATATCTCACTGGTCATCCCCAAAGCCAACACCTGCTTTGGCCGCCATTCCTTCCAGTTCTCTGCTGCCAATGACTGAAACAAATTGCAAAAATCTCTGAAGCTGGAGACTCTTATCTCCCTCACTAACTTTAAGCATCAGTTGTCAGAGCACCTTACTGATCACTGCACCTGTACACAGCCCATCTGAAATTAGCCCACCCAACTACCTCATCCCCATATTGTTATTTATTTTGCTCATTTGCACCCCAGTATCTCTATTTGCACATCATCTCTTGCACATCTATCATTCCAGTGTTAATACTAATTGTAATTATTTTGCACTATGGTCTATTTATTGCCTTACCTCCATAACTTGCTACATTTGAACTCTGTGTTGTTATTTTTATCGCACTGCTTTGCTTTATCTTGGCCAGGTCGCAGTTGTAAATGAGAACTTGTTCTCAATTGGCTTACCTGGTTAAATAAAGGTTAAATAAAAAAATTAAAAAATGAATGGTGGAAAAACGATTGGAACCATTTCCTTGTTTGACCGCTAGGTTTTATGGGTATTATGACTCATACTGTGGTGATTTATTAACCAATTTACCACATGGTGATGTCCCCATGGAAAGCCGAAACTCCCACCCATGCAAACCTGCTGATCAGAAGGTCTTGTGTAGATTGTATTTTCAACCAGCAACTATCAGGCAATAACACTGATCACATTTTTATCACACTTTTACAGTGTTATTTTAATCAGCTGTTGTACAATGTGATACAGAACACAGGAAAAACAGAATGTTGACTGCACTGTTTGCTGCCAACATTTTTCAAGACTATTTAGCCCTCAGGTGGGTATTATGTTCGGTGTAAATTAAACCTAATATTTGAGCAGACTAAGCACAGATTTAACTATTTGAAAACTATCAATTCCATTGAAATTGATAGTAGGTATTTCCTCGTTTACCAGAGAGAATCTACTGTGGCAATTTACTCAACACATTTTAGTAATGTGAAGCTTGTGTTAGTATACTTACTTTTCATTTCCAATGTATTTAATACATGAATAAAGACTTAATACAGTCTTAATACAGTTTGGTCATTTCTTATCAAAAGGGGAAAACTAAGTATTAGGCCATACAAGAACATACTTTAAATAATTTATCGCAAATAACATCAATGTATAATTTAAAACATTTAATATAACAGGGTGTTTTCAGCAGAGGTGAATGATCCAGTGTCTACAACTGCTCCACCATCTCCAACAGCTCAAGAACCTGGGTTAGGTCACCCTTAATATTGTTATCTAATACGTGGTACCTGTGACCACACTTCCCCAGCAGCCCACGGAGTGGCTCTCCAGTCTCCTCAATTTGCTTCTCAATGGTTCTGCCTCTTAACTCATTGCCATAGGTGAAAAGCACCATGGTGCTTCTCCAAACTCCCTCACCCAAAACACTCAGCTATTTCTCCACAGCACGCCTATCTTTCTCTGTGAAGGAGTCAACAGGTATGGCCAAGAGGAACATACGAACTACCCCATAGGGGCACAGGGATGCACTGCCTCTCATCTCCAGTCTGACCTGCTTCGGGTTGGACAGACCGTAGAGACTCCAACCGGGAGTGTCCACCACTGTGATTGTCCTCCCTTCCACCTCTCCCTGTCCCACCACACACTGGACTGTTCTTTTGCCACTGTCAAACTCTCTTCTGCCAAGAATGGTATTTCCTGCTGAACTCTTCCCAGAAAGTCTTCTTCCCAGCAGCACAAGGCAAAACGCAGCTGGCCTACGTTTGGATGTCTCTGTCAAAAAGAAACAAAAACATCTCAATATAGCCTGTGCAAATAAACAATGCTACTAAGTAGCCTAATGTTCTCTATTTGCAATTGTATTCTTTAACGTTTGCCACAAACATGCAATTTTACACCCCAGCTCATCATTGAGCCTCGTGAGAGCAGAGCACTTACCTATCGGGACCACTGCTGTGACCTGCTGGTTCTGCCTTGTCCTCATGTCCTGCATGCCAAGCATTACCATGTCCTCTCCCTGCTGTTTCCCTCCTCCCATCCTCAAGCGCTCTCTCACCTGGGTGTACAACCTCTCCTGTATTTCCCTTGGGCGGCTATTTATCTCCACCATCCTATCAATTTTCTCCAACAGCAATTGGACCTGAACCTCTTTGTCCCTGGCTTGGCTGTCCAGAACATGGAACTTGTTCCCACACCTCTCCACAAGCCACAGGAGACTCTTGCCCTTCCCTCGGATGTGTTCCTCGACGGTGGTTCCTCCTGGTATCTCAGCTCCGTGGGTGAGGAGCACTATAGCTCGCTGCCAGATAGGGGCCTGCATCTGCCTCAGATGCTCCTCCATGGTCCTCCATTCTCCCTGACTGAAGTCGGCTGTGGCAGAGACCACCAGGAGGATGGCATGGGGCCCCAGGGAACAGAGGGACAGGGCTCGCCTCAGCTCCTGTGCCACGCTGCCAGGGGTGCTGTGTCCCACGTACCATCCAGGCGTGTCAACCACAGTCACCTGTCTTCCAGTAACAGTGCCCTTCCTCATGGAGCTGTGAGTTGTCATTACCCCTGTGTGAAATTCCCTCTTGCCCAAGATGGTGTTCCCCACTGAGCTCTTTCCACTCAGTCTCTCTCCAAGTAAAAGCAGGCTCAGCTTTGAAATACATGGGTCTTTACCTAATAGGGGTATTTTATATCTATTCATGCATTCATTTTATTGAGTAACAACAAATGATCTTATTATAGCTAATGCATATGTGGCACTATTAATGATACAAGAATAGAATAACAGTCAAAAGACTTACCAAGAGTGGTTGAACTGTGAGCTGCCATTTGAATGTGCCACTCTTTATGTTACCATTGAGAAGTGCAGTAGATTGCAACAGCCAAGTCCATGCTCCTGTGATTTACGTTCTGGCGATAACACAAAATCTCTTCTCCTCCCTAACCTGGTACATTGTGAAGAAGGTACCTCCCATTTGCTTCAATAGTACCCATTGATTAGTATAACAAACCCACCCTATGATAAGTGGTATCGTAGCCTAGTCATGCCCAAGGCATTCATAACAGTTACACTTTACAGTTCTTCAGAAGTTGTTCTAGTTAATATGCAACCAACCAGGCGTGTCATAAGTGGGTTGATTCAAGTCAAAACATTATGAGCACCTGTTCTTTCCATGACATAGACTGAACAGGTGAATCCAGGTGAAAGCCATGATCCCTTATTGATGTCACTTGTTAAATCCACTTCATTGTAGATAAAGGGGAGATTTTTAAGCCTTGAGACAATTGAGACAGATTGTGTATGTGTACCATTCAGAGGGTGAATAGGCAAGACAAAAGATTTAAGTGCCTTTGAACGGAGTTTGGTAGTAGGTGCCATGCGCACCCGTTTGTGTGAAGAACCGCAACGCTGCTGGGTTTTTTCACGCTCTACAGTTTCCCGTGTGTATCAGGAATGGTCCACCACCCAAAGGACATCCAGCCAACTTTACACAACTGTGGGAAGCATTGAAGTCAACATGGAACACGTTCGACACCTTGTAGAGTCCATGTCCTGACGAATTGAGGCTGTTCTGAGGGCAAAAAGGGGGGAGGGGGGGGTGCTCAATATTAGGAAGGTGTTCCTAATGTTTGGTATACTCAGTGTATATACCGATATAGATAGACTCAAAGCAAACGAGATAAAAGTTTACTTCCCATTTTGTATTTAAGAATGACTCCTCCCAGTATTCTCTGTTGAGTGATGTCATCTATTGTAACCAGGGAGCAGAGTGAGCAGAACTATTCCTGGGTGTTGTACTTACATGGAATCAGCCCTCGGCAGGACAGTGAAATCCAGAAAGGCTACAGAAATAGGCCTGAGCTAAGGGAACACCACGTCAGTCCAGGAGGCAAGTCTGGGATTCCCATAAACAAAGTGTTGAATGGATGGGGGGGGTTCTCAATACAGGGAAATCATTTTAGAATACATGTCAATCAAGTGGATATACAACGTTGGATGAGCTTGGTGGTTTGTTATTAATATGGTAATTTAGCAGACGCTTTTATCCATAGCAACAGAACTGTTAACCTCGTCCCCAGGCTAATTGTGTATAGCAGCTGAAAGGGGAAGTTATCAGTATCTTTGTTACGAGCATTGGTAGGAAGTGCTTGGTGAATGAGATTACAGAACTGTCAACATTGACAGTGACACATAATCAGTATGTTAACCAAGCGGGAATTTAACCCATAAACCTGGTGTTGTTGGCACCATGCTCTAACCCATAAACCATTTCAACCACGGTCTGCGACCATTTAAAGCCACAACATAGGGTGCCTATATGATAGATTTAGATGATAATAATCAAATATAGGTGAAGATCTGTTTGCTCTTTTAGCCACCCAAATAAAAAGCGAGTTATTTTATAACCTGAATTTTTTTAATTACGTGCACAGGCATCCAGTGTCTGTAAGGGCTATGTGCCTTGGCAGCACAATGTAATTATTGTGTCTGTAATGTAAAATATATAACCCATAATAACTGACATAACATCAACACAACACGAAATACGAAACTAAAAGCCACTGTTTTTAAAATTAATTTATATATATAATAAATTCATGTGTTTTGACTGCCACTGTGAAGAAGTATGACTCGTATCACATGGAAGTCACCTGTAAGCATAATTAAGAGCCTTTCTCCTTCACCTGTTAAATTAACTGAAGACAGTAACAGGTCTTTTCAGCACCACTGTATAGTACATTCTCTATATTGCATCAGAATATAAAAATATACAGATATGTTTTTTTGAAAACATTCTTTCCATGTTGTTCAATGGCATGACAATTGAGGATGAACAAATCCATACTGACAAGATTGTGATCAATAGTATTAGTTCGTACTGGATTGTCCTTTCATTCACAGCACTTTAAAACATCAGTAGCAGCCACACTAAAAAAAAATAACACAAGGTACAGGGCATCCTCTGAACACAGCACTCTCAGAGGACAACCCTTCAGAGAGGAAGATGCAGGACAAAGTGAGAGTGAGAGAGCAGCAGTGAGAGCAAGAGAGAGAGAGAGAGAGAGAGCAGCAGTGAGAGCGAGAGCAGTAGCAGTGAGAGGACAGAATAGTACTATACACAGCTGAACAGAGAAACTGGGATGAGACATTGCAGTGTGTCGGCAGGAGGGGACACTCAGGTTTGTGTGAGCAGTGTGGTAAGAAGAATTTCTGACGGCGCCATATTGTCCTACTCCAACATGTCAGCAGGGGGCGCTGCCGCAACACAGTTCAGTTAATCTTCCACCGTGATGATGAGGGTAATACCAATACAAAAATCAACAAGAAAATCCAAAACAAAAATGAAAATTGAAACAATGTCTTTTAATATTGAGGCGATCTCGAACAATAAGAAGAGAAGAAGGTGCAGTCGGGACGAGAGTTTGGTTTGTTGCAGTGCATAGAGAGAGGGACTTCGGAGACGGAGACGCTTGGTTTTTATTGCCTGGAGATGCTCCCCTGTGTTCGCCTAACACACACATACTCACGCACCACACAAGCACAGGCACAGGCTGACTCCTCCGACCATCCTGCTCCCCAAGAGCAGAGAGAGAGAGAGGCAGGAGAGAGAAGAGAGGGTGGAGTGAGAAGGGCTGGGTTGAACGGGAACAGCAAAGATGACAGATTCCTGTAGTGTTTCCATAGTCTGAGGGTGGACGTCCAGCAGTTGAAGTAGCCTCTCTCTGTTGTGGATGGAGTTGGGGAGGGGAAGTAGTAGCCTCTTGTGTATGTGATTAGTCCTAATGGGCCTGGCTTTGCCCTCCTCCTCCCTCCCTCCCTCCACCTCCGGGAGGCCATCACATCCGCGAGGAGGAGGCCAGCTCGTAGAACAGCACATAGGCGTCACTGCTGCGCACTTGGCTGGAGGACATTGGCGTTACTCTGTGAGGGGAGAGAGGAAGAGGGGATGCATGTGAATGTGCTGCAATGTTGCAATGGGAGAGAGGGAGGAGGTAGGCTACTGCACACTTGACAGAATTACAGGGAGGTACTGTTATTAAGAAAGTAAGTAGCTCTGGGTGAATGGTGTGTAGCCAGCCAGCAGGACCGACAGACAGACAGACAGACACAGGCTCTTCATGTCCTCTCCCCGACAATCTCTGCTCTAGCACTCTCAACATGAGAACTGGCAAATTATTTGTTACACAGAGGTCCTACACTGTGGTAGTCCATTCTAAACGTCATCCTATTCCCTACTGAATATAGTGGTGCACTACTGTTGACCAGACTAGTGATAAAAGTAGTGCGCTATAAAGGGAATATGGTGCCATTTGGGATGTACACTGTGTATGGAGTGAGGTGGAAGAGTGCTTGAATGTTCTAAGCAGGAGTATTTCCAGTGGTCGAAGATTTCCAGTCGATTCAATTTAAAAGAGCTCAGTTCTGAGCAGTATGGTTTGCTAGCAGAGCCTTGTGGGTAGTGTAGTGTGATAAAGGGAGAGGGAAAGACATACCTGGAGTCATTGAACGTGTACCATTCTCCCGAGGTGGGGTTGCGACAGTACGCTGTGTAATGGCCGCCCATGGTCGTGCCTGAGTGATTGGACACTGCGTACAGGTTATAAACTGCATTTACTGTGGGGGAAAGGGACAGGAAAAAGAGAGAGGAATCAGTACAATGCTATTGTCAGACGATTCTACTCGACAGACGATGGTACTCACTGCTGTTTTCTGAGGCAAACTCCCTGAGGTCCAGTTTCTCCATGGGGAAGTTGACAAATGTGGACAGTTTGCTGGTTCTCCGCGCTTCAGAGAAGCGCTTCAGATCTGGACAAGTGGGTGGGTAAAGGAAAAAGCAGTGTAGGGAGGAAGCGTCTGTAAATACAGAGAGACAGGAGTTTCATATGGAACCTTGAGTGGGTTAAATATGAAGGTTCACATACATACATTAACACATAGGCAAACCTCTATAGCAACGGAGAGCACTTCTAGGCTGGTCCCAGATCTGTGTGCTTTAGTTTAATCCTAACCAACTCCTCTGACTACAATTGTCTCATACATGATTTGTTGGCTTAAGCACATATAAACAGATCTGGGACCAGGCGTCAGCCAACTCCTCTCTCCTTTACCACATCTAATGGGATAGAGTACCATCAGACAAAAGCAGCCCAAAAATATGAACAGCTTGAGAAAGGATACGAAGCACTAAGATCTTGGGGAATTTCTGTACAGTGAACTTCTTTGTGCATCTTCTTCTGGCTTTACACCTGTAGCACGTTGGTTTCTCATCGCCGTCGAGCACATCCTCTTTGGTGAAGAGACTCATGCAGTCCATCAGACTCACTTCTCCGTAGCCCTTCTTGACACATAGACACACAGCACATTAGGTTACATAAAACGCTGGGACTGTATGAACGGTGAATGTACAATACTGTGGGGAGGAAGCTGGTGTGCATTGTTGATACTGACCTTGGCGATGGGTAGAGAGAGATCCCAGAAGGGGTCAAAGACAGTGGAGCAGTAGCCACATGTGCTGCATGTCAACGAGCTCTTCAGCTGACCCACAAACAGGTCTGTGGAGGGCAGGGCAGAGAGAGAACATTACTACCCCCTCTCTCTCTCTCACACACACACACACACACACACACACACACACACACACACACACACACACACACACACACACACACACACACACACACACACACACACACACACAGACGGAGACACACAGCTGCAAAGTCAAAATTGCCTAGCTATATCGTAAAAATGTTACCTTAATTTGAGGTTAGGCATTAGGGTTAGCGGTGTGGTTAAGGTTAGGATTAAGGTTAGGTTTAAAATCAGATGTTATGACTTTGTGGCAGTGCCAGCTAGTGACCACTCTGCAGAGCTGCCTCCAGGGAAAGATGCATGACAATAAATGCCGACCTGCGCACACACGCACTTCATCAATCAACAGACTACACATTACCAGAAAACTCTATTTATTAACAACACAGAGTGTTACTTAACCCCTGTGGGTGTTGATGCGTGCCCTTACCCACTACTTTACTGTCCTCTCTCTCCAGGTACTTGCTCCACATTCTCTCCCCTTTCTCTCTGTCACTGTGGGAGGGACGACCGGACAGGAGAGGGTGGGTCAGTATTCAGTGAGTTAAAGCCTCATGCTCATTGCTCCCACGCCTCGCCTCTTTTAAACCCACGAGGCGTCACGCCTCCACACCCACTGACTGCATACTAATACCATGGGACGTGCTGCAGCCCTACCCTCCCAGTTAACATTCTCTTGACCATAGTCCCATGGTAGTTAATGGAGAGAGAAAGAGCAGGAGAGGAGAGCAACACTCACGGCAAGTGGTCAAAGTCCTCCGAGCTGCCCCGCGGCCGCACCGTGACCCGGTTTACCTCGTTGTGCAGCCCGTCCAGCAGGAAGCGCAGGAACTCCTGGGCGTCCTGTTGGCTGGAGGGAGGGACACAGACAGACAGACACACTGGTTATTTTTTAACGCATTGGGAAATCATCTATAATACCATTACTGATACAAAGGTATTAGATTTGGAGTGCCTCTGAAATGGCAACCTATTCCCTACAGATGTAGGATCTTAATGCGATCACCCTGTTGAAGGAGAACTTTCCTGCATTGCAGGAAATTTCAAACTTCTAGTGTATTTGAGGTTTAAAAACGCTTCTGAAGTTTGTCATTACCACTTTGAAATTTCGGATTTGATTTTCCCTTACGAAAAATGTATCAACCCCTACAACAATGTCTGTTAATTATAATCCATATAATAGTTCACATTTCCTGTTGCTGCAGGATTATTTTCCTGCTGTAGCAAACGGGCTCAAATTAAGATCCTACATCTGTATAAAGTGCATACATTTTCATTAAGGCCCATAGGGCTCTGCTGTTGTCAAAAGTTGTGCACTATATAGAGAACAGGGTGCCATTTCAGAGTTAGCCTCAGTGAATAGTTAGTTGAGGAACAACACGTACTTGTATCCCACGAATCGGGGGGCGTATCTCTGGATCTGAGTTTTGAACTCTGAGGGGCCGACCGCCTCGCTGCTCGAGGACGTCCACATGGTCTGGAGGAGCTTGGCGAATTCTACAAGCACAACCAGGAAACCAAGAAGATAGATCAGATTCCCTTGGAATAGGGGCAAACACTGTAAAATGGGAGACTGGCTGGTAAATACTATTTTCAGCATTCATTGACTGCAGGGGACCTAGGCTAGCTATCTCACCCTCCATGAGTGTTCCAGTGTTGGTGCGGCTGTTTTTGTTAAGGTCGCGTCGGTAGGAGTTGTGCAGACAGTAGTCCCGGAGGTTGTGCGTGTTGCTGAGACACTGCAGGATGGAGTTCATGAAGCACTGTAGGGACACACACACACACACACACAGTCTTTAGAAGATGGTTAACACGCACACTACCATGCTGTTTGTGATGCAGGAAGTTACAGCTCCAAAATCGAGATTGTTGAAAAATATTTGAAAAAGAATTCCTGCATACACAATTTGACAATAACGTTTTCAACGTCGAAGACAAATGTGCAGAGGTGAAATCTGCTGGAGTTATTTTTTGAATTTTTTTGTTACATACATACATGCATGCACGCACACACACACAGAGGAACAGCCAACATCACATGTGGCCACGTGATATGTGCTAGAATGGGGAAAACAAGGAACAGTAGGCTGAGTGAATGAAAGGTAGCAGGGATAGAGAAAGAGACAGTCAAGTCCCCCAGCCGGTACAGAGTTCAACAGCAGAAAAAGCACCCTGATAAGACAGTACAAGTAGACAGTTTATTTTGGGACCCATCCTTCTCCCTGTTGCCTAGCAAATGCCCCCCTCCCCTGTCCCCTCCCCTCCTGTTCGTAGAGCCATGAGATGGCATGGCAAATAATCTCAGCTAATGGAAATAGACTAGCTAAGGGAATGTGTTAGTGATATCAAAACACAGCCCTTAAGCTGATGGCAGAGGATAGGAGATGTGGATGACACTATTTTCGGTACACTGACAATATTCAACGTGTCTTACACAATACACATGAATAGAGGCCTAAATATAGTATGAATATATGATGTGTCTGTGTACATACAGTGGGGAGAACAAGTATTTGATACACTGCCGATTTTGCAGGTTTTCCTACTTACAAAGCATGTAGAGGTCTGTAATTTTTATCATAGGTACACTTCAACTGTGAGAAACGGAATCTAAAACAAAAATCCAGAAAATCACATTGTATGATTTTTAAGTAATTCATTTGCATTTTATTGCATGACATAAGTATTTGATCACCTACCAACCAGTAAGAATTCCAGCTCTCACAGACCTGTTAGTTTTTCTTTAAGAAGCCCTCCTGTTCTCCACTCATTACCTGTATTAACTGCACCTGTTTGA
The DNA here is from genome assembly GCF_020615455.1 of Coregonus clupeaformis. Taxonomy (NCBI): domain Eukaryota; kingdom Metazoa; phylum Chordata; class Actinopteri; order Salmoniformes; family Salmonidae; genus Coregonus; species Coregonus clupeaformis. Next base: position 15,434,849 of record NC_059196.1, on the reverse strand, counting down.
ACTCGTTACCTGTATAAAAGACACCTGTCCACACACTCAATCAAACAGACTCCAACCTCTCCACAATGGCCAAGACCAGAGAGCTGTGTAAGGACATCAGGGATAAAATTGTAGACCTGCACAAGGCTGGGATGGGCTACAGGACAATAGGCAAGCAGCTTGGTGAGAAGGCAACAACTGTTGGCGCAATTATTAGAAAATGGAAGAAGTTCAAGATGACGGTCAATCACCCTCGGTCTGGGGCTCCATGCAAGATCTCACCTCGTGGGGCATCAATGATCATGAGGAAGGTGAGGGATCAGCCCAGAACTACACGGCAGGACCTGGTCAATGACCTGAAGAGAGCTGGGACCACAGTCTCAAAGAAAACCATTAGTAACACACTATGCCGTCATGGATTTAAATCCTGCAGCGCACGCAAGGTCCCCCTGCTCAAGCAAGCGCATGTCCAGGCCCGTCTGAAGTTTGCCAATGACCATCTGGATGATCCAGAGGAGGAATGGGAGAAGGTCATGTGGTCTGATGAGACAAAAATAGAGCTTTTTGGTCTAAACTCCACTCGCCGTGTTTGGAGGAAGAAGAAGGATGAGTACAACCCCAAGAACACCATCCCAACCAAGAAGCATGGAGGTGGAAACATCATTCTTTGGGGATGCTTTTCTGCAAAGGGGACAGGACGATTGCACCATATTGAGGGAAGGATGGATGGGGCCATGTATCGCGAGATCTTGGCCAACAACCTCCTTCCCTCAGTAAGAGCATTGAAGATGGGTCGTGGCTGGGTCTTCCAGCATGACAACGACCCGAAACACACAGCCAGGGCAACTAAGGAGTGGCTCCGTAAGAAGCATCTCAAGGTCCTGGAGTGGCCTAGCCAGTCTACAGACCTGAACCCAGTAGAAAATCTTTGGAGGGAGCTGAAAGTCCGTATTGCCCAGCGACAGCCCCGAAACCTGAAGGATCTGGAGAAGGTCTGTATGGAGGAGTGGGCCAAAATCCCTGCTGCAGTGTGTGCAAACCTGGTCAAGACCTACAGGAAACGTATGATCTCTGTAATTGCAAACAAAGGTTTCTGTACCAAATATTAAGTTCTGCTTTTCTGATGTATCAAATACTTATGTCATGCAATAAAATGGAAATTAATTACTTAAAAATCATACAATGTGATTTTCTGGATTTTTGTTTTAGATTCCGTCCCTCACAATTGAAGTGTACCTATGATAAAAATTACAGACCTCTACATGCTTTGTAAGTAGGAAAACCTGCAAAATCGGCAGTGTATCAAATACTTGTTCTCCCCACTGTATGTATGAGTGTGTGTGTGCACCCAGGCCATTACTTACGGTATTTCCCAGGTTCCGTAGGCCCACCAGGCCCTGGGCACTCTTGGAGTTCTAGGGGGAAGAAGAAGATGGACAAACAACAACATTTACCAGAAAAAGCGTGTGAGAGAATGTGATCTTTACATGGGCCTACGGTCGAAGGACGTGTGCGATAAATATGGGCCATCCTCAGAAAACTGGGCCTTTCTATTATAGGTTAGGCTACTATAAATGCTATGAGATGTAAAGATTGACATATTCATTGTCCAAACATTAGCCTGGTCCTGGTTCAATACAGAGGGAATCATGTCGTATGTGCCACCTCAGATGTGCAGTGTTTTCTACACAACTGAAAAGTCTTGGCTTAGCAATAGCCTAAAGGCTTTTAAGGTGGATAACGGTCTACAATTGTAGAATAAGGGCTTTGTAGAAAATCAAATGGCCGACGTCACTGCTGTTCAATTATATAAATTCAGTCGTTTTATAATTGAGTAGTAACGGAAATAATTACCAAAGCACCAATCTGACTGCGGACAAAACTTGACATTAAGTACAGTAGGGCCTAGCCTATCTCTTTAATATGGAATGCAATGTGTTGTGCCTTAAGGCCGGTGCAATCAATTATTTAGGCCTAGTACGTTGAACATAAGTGAACATAAGGCCCCATCACAATGATACAGTCCCCACATTTAGACCAGGTGAAGGGAGACTGGGATAGGTAGAGAACAGTTCCCGCAGAGTCAGACAGGCCAGAAATCCGACACAATTATGTTTTTATGGGTTGATGTAGAGCACAGCGCTGCTGGGGCACAGGAGAGGAAACCTGATCCAGCTTCCAGTGGAACTCAATATAACACTGAAGTGACCCTGACTGAAGCTCTCCAGTAACCCTCACCTGCATGTTCTGTTCTGGCCAGGCTCATATAGCCTCCCTCACTAGTCCCTCCCCATGACCGCAGGAGTGACCAATCACCACAGGACACACAGTGAAAAACAGACACACCCATGTGCTTCTGGTATCTGGGAGTTCAATCAGGACAGTGTGTAGTGTTTCCAGCTTATGTAGTTATGAGAACACAAACTTGGACGGGCTGTAGCGTATTACTATTATATAAATAACCCAACGCCATCTGTCCCCCTTTCCCAACAGAACAGAAAAACCCATCCAACAGTTAAATTAACTCAGGATTATCTAAATCCTCCTCTCTCAATTCCAATGTAAAATAAAGCGATTTATTAGTCCGCAACCACTGTTGTCAGTTATTGGTTAACTGTCAGTTCCTTGTGGTTTGGTTCCTACTGTCCGAGACATTCTTACCGTGCGTCCCAATAATCTCATTTCCCCCCTAATTTTCACTTGTTCACTTCCCTTCAATTGAAAGGAATTGACTGGTATAATTCCCTTTGTAGCCTACACCAATCCAATGCTTTTACATTAGTGGGAAGTAGTATGCGAGTGTAGGCTACACTTCAGGAGGAAGGGCAGATTATTAGGTCGCTGCAAGGCAAGTATCATACTGGATGACCTATCATACTGGATGACCTATCATACTGGATGACCTATCATACTGGATGACCTATCATACTGGATGACCTATCATACTGGATGACCTATCACACTGGATGACCTCTGATAATGCTCATAACAAACTCACACCGCTTGTCACCTCCAGAACAGTTTTCCAGAACGAGCCCCATGACGTCACAATTTGCCGTACTTTGCTGAGTAATATCATCAGAGCCCAAAATAGCACCTTTCCTTCAGAACTTGCTGCCGCGTTCTCATTGGCTGGTTGCTGTCAGAGCGGTGCGACTGTCACTGCAGAAGTCATCCTGAAAGCCTCTCTCCCAGGGAACGCTATTTTTACATGAACAAGCTAGAGGACAATATGACATCACAAACGCACTTGGTCACACTCACAACATCTGGCAAGGGCTTTAGTGTGACTTACTGATTAACTGACAGACTGACCAGTGTTCTTCTTTGGACTAGTAACAGATGAATCAGTGTCACCAATTATGAAAATGTATTTTCATTAACCTTTGATGATAAGCTTACTTATAGAACTCTAGTCTTCACAGTGGAGTGACAAGCCCCGGCACATGCAAGAGGCCCACTACTGTTAATCATTATAGCAGTGCACTAATCACCTTGTGTGTGTGTCCCAGTCAGGAAGTTTACAACACTCTCTCCCCCACGTGGAATCAATCGCTCCCTCTATGCCGAATGCAACATCATTAGCGACAATCTTGCCTAACATACTAATTAATTTGGAAATGATCTCGATTTGTAGGCTTTTGGGTGATCCTTTTTGGTGACAAAGCTCTAGCCTGAGGCAACAGAGGAAGAATAGGTGTATATAGCAGTGCAGAGAATGCTATTCTGTCCTGATCTCAGTCAGACAGTAACCAACTGTCACAAGAGAGCATACTTCCTCTAGATTCCACAGAATACACATTGTACACAAATTGAAAATAAATACTGTGAAAGCTTGGCAAATGGGTTTGAGGTGCAAATGATGTTGGTCAAATGAATTATCTGTCTATGGCCGCCTAACCCTACATTTAGGCCTACACCACAGTGCAACTGTATTGACAGCTATTCTAAGCAGTGAGTGCTGAGCAGTTCTATTCAGCAGCATGGTTGAAGGTCTGTTACAGGAAGCTTGTGACCAATGTGTGAGTGTGGATGGATACTACACGTGGTGGTAGCCTTGAGGTTAGAGAGGCGGGCCCGTGACCGGAAGGTTGCCGGTTCAAACCCCCGAGCTGCCTGCGGGGAAATCTGCAGAACCGGCAGGGTTACAGGCTTCAATATCCCTGTATACTGCCCCTGTATTCTGCCCCTGTGCTGCTCTCAGGTTGTGTGTTAGGTTGGGTACTGTGACAACAAGAAATTAAGAATATCTGTGGAAATGGACCAATAAAGCAAGTATTGTAATCTCTCTCTCTGTCTGAATGCGAGCTGTCTTGCCAGAACACTTCAACAGCTCTGGGACCTATGTGGAGTGTTAGAACACATCCATTACGCCAATCCATACATTGATCCAGGATATTATGCGTTAATAATAGCCCTACATCCGCTGGCAGCTGCCACAAAAAGGTGATGAGTTGAAAGGCATGATGGAGGGCATTAGGTAATAGGCAGTGTTTGGTTCAAACTGTAGCTAGTCCAATCTCTAGTCTACAGTCATTCCATTTACAGATACAAATGTGGCCTAGTTTTCACATAACACAGAGCCTTATTAATGAATTGCCTTGCATTCTCAATGTATTTACACATAACATGATCGCTGCCTCCACGCTATCAATCCGAGACATTTGATTGAAATGTTATCTGTTGTTGTTGGGATTTAGGTGTTTTGGATTCCGTGGCCCTTGGCAGACACTGACATTGATACTGAGCTGAACTATCTCATGATGAAACAGCCAGGTACAACTTGTGCCCTGAATGGGTTGAGTAGGCCTGCCTGACACTGTTCCACCTTGCTCCATGGAATGCGGTATAATCATTAGCTGGCAGCAGAGTTGTGTTGTGTTGAGTGAGAGCTGCTGGAGATGGAGAACAATGTGTTCTGACCTTCCTGTGCCTGGCCCCTGCTGGGAAAACAACAACAGCAACCCACCAACTGTCTTCACATGGAGTGACTGAGCAGTCATGGACCAGTCATGGACCAGTCATGGACCAGCTCAATCAATTGATATTTATATCCACTGTCTCTCTGACTATTCAAGACCAAGACGATGCACTGAAACAATAGCAACACTTTCCCTCCTTTCAAAACAGGTTATGGAAAAGCCTCACAAGACCTAATATGATCCATAGATATAACATTTGAGGGACAACTGAAAAAACACACTCTTCATTGTGATAGCCAGGTACTAGCGTCTGCCACAGGTTTTCACCTCATGTGAGCGAAGCCTGGGAGCCAAGGATAGCGTAGACAAGTACACTTTCAGTCATGCCACTCCGCTCCTTCAATTGAGTTTATTCATTGACGCATTCAATACAATACACATTCTCTAGGAGGAACTCCGATTATTGAAGATGATCAATGAAGCATCAACGTTCAAGGTTCTAATAAAATCATCAATCATTAGACTATAGTGGAGAACTGTTGGCCAACAAGTTATCCAGTCACTGCTAGATCCATAAACACCATTAGCTCACTAATGTATGTCAGATGACTTCAGCATCAGTCTGAAAATAGACCCCTTGACCAACAATTTTACCTCGATTTGTTTCTCTCTATGGACATGGAATTATGGACAAAAATAGGGAGAGGGTGGGCCATAATGTTCCATACGATATTACAATGTTGCATAATAAAAATTATACACAAATCCATTCTAAATATATTTTGATACAGGCCTAGGCTATGTAATATAATTTATCAAATGCCAGCTATGGAGTGAGATTAATTTGAGATTATATAACTAGTCTAATGACCTGCCAGAATACTGAACCTCCACAGAGGCTTAACGGAGGTTTAGGTTACTGCTAGAGTGACTGCAATGCTATATCGCTGTCAATGCTGATGTGTAGAAGACCCCCTACTTATTTTCCTCCATTAAACGCAACATCAAGCCTCCTAGATCCTTATTGATTAACAACACATCTATTACTGTAACTAATACGCAGACAAGCATTCGATAGATCATCTTGGTGCCAATATATCCTCTCTTGTTTTACCTTGGCTTGATTGATGAGAAGTCCTACGAAGGTTGACACCAGCACGGAGCCAGACATGCTCGAGTTTTTCCGCCGCATCTCTTGCTTCATGAACGGGAAAGCAGAGGCCGGGGGTTCTTCGGGTACGGTCACCGTGTATGACTGTCTCATGCTGGGCATGATGACTGTGAGATAGTCGGCTACCGGTGTGTTCTGAAGCTCTGCCGGTATCAGGCAGATAGAGCCGGTGCGCTCTTGATTCACCGGGAGTTGCGCTCGTTCTCCTGATATTCTATGTCGCAGGATCTTTGTATGAAAGGGTAGCCTACGTTACGAATATATTAGTATTTTTGCTCGAGCTTGTTCGTTTCCTTTTTGCGGTTGTCATGAAAAACCGAGCCATTCATCTACACTCGACTTACAAGCGATACATACCAGACTGGTACTCCTGATATCATGAAAAAACACATAAACAATACATTAATTCAATAGTTTCGTAATGAAAACAGACTGAGCAATGTCTTGTTTTCTCCCCTATATATTCCATAAATCGAAGACCTTCAGTATACGCAAATAACAACAATATCACTCGTGCAGTAATCAATCATAGGGCTGATTGAGAAGTAAATAAATGTACACTGCCTCTCCATCGTTTTACAACACCGAAACCCGCCTCTTTTCGGCTTAGTCCTACAGACGTCAGCCGCTGCCACAAACCTCTCCGACATCAAACACAGTCAGAGCGGTCCATTCACATTTTTCTTATGCTTATTACTCGAATGGTGCTTCCAAGGACACCCGTGGAACATTCATTCCCGTTGTCCATACACCAAGCAATGAGATACAACACATTTACTGTCGAATATGTGTCCTTTCTAAAGGGCTTCTCTGTGTGAGACCCATTCATTTCAATGCAGGACTACGTTTCAGAGGAGTACAGTATATCGTGTTGGGGACAGTGCTTAATTTGAGCCACCTCTCCGTTTTGGACTGTCTTGTTCCGGAAACTATTTGGCTGGATCCGGTACCCCTTGTGGCATGACAAATGATTTTATTGTAAAAATTAAAATAAAAGCTATCAAAGTTCACTCGAGTTGCTTCTTTGTTAATTATCCTGCCCCCACAAAAAAACGTAATGTGAAAAAGTAGATTTTCAGCCCGGGCCTAATATTCTAAGAGTTGATTCTGGTTGGGCCCGGCCGAGTTTATGGTTTGCGCAACATTGTAACCTATGTTTGAGACTCGTGGCAGTGTCTATGTGAGAAGCCTCCAGGATCTCTCACATAACTAGAATGAGATTCACTTTCTATGATCTCTCTCTCTCTCTGCTCTGATAGACATGAGACTGCAACTCTCATCTCTCCAGTGTTGCACTTCATCATGTATTTCCTTATAGAATCATAGCCGCGCGAAGGGTTCTGAAGGAACTGCAGCACCCCTGATAAATTGAAATACATTTGCCAAAGTTATATAATTACTGCTGTCTGTTCAGAAATAATACTACACCATGATAAGGCCTATAATTTAGTTACAGAGGATCAATAACTTCTTTAAAAAAATAGCCTAGCTGTGGATTGTAGCCCAATAAGAAGGAATAGCCTACATCCGGAACGCGCGGCAAATCTGTCAGTGAAAAAACAGCACGTAGACAAAACAGGCCTTTCGCAATATTTCAAGTACTCGCAATATTTCAAGTACAATCGAGGGAAAACACAGGTTGGAAAGCAAATGGCTCCTGCTGAAAATAGAAGAATCTATGCTGTAGGCTACCAAAATATTTGATCAACTTCCAAATATTGTTTTACAAAAGAGAGAGAGAGGTAGGCTTTAGACACAAGCGCATCAGCCATCACCAACGAGCTAGCTGCGTGTCATAGGCGATATGCACAGGCGAGCTTGACGTATTTCCGGTTAAATCTCAGGATGGATGTAAACTTCCGGTTATCGTAGAACGCTGTGCTACCGTATGCTAGCATTGAATGCTTGTCGTCAAAAACATCCGAAACGGTTAATTTTCGTCGTTGTTGTTGTTTATCTTAATGTTTATGTTAATGTTATACTTCGTCTTGACTTATAACACGATGAAGTGTAAACGTACGAAAGTGTCCTTTCAAAAACGGGATGACAGCTCTTCCAGCCATCACTGCTGTGTGTCGCAATGTGTCTGCCAGATGCAATTCTTCTGTTAGTTTTTTTTACTTTTCCCAAAGACAGTGTTTTACATAAACGGTGGGTGATTAACATTCGACTAGTCAACTTTCTTACAACAAACACACGAGTCTGCAGCCGACACTTTCTAAGTGAAGATGTGATAGAGCCTCCGACTCCAGCTGGGCGCAGATGTCTGAAGAAGGGAGCTGTTCCAGTGCTGTTTCAATGGAACAATTTCAGTCTTCCAGCCCCACGGCCCGGAGTTTGGGAAAGGACCGAGCGTCCCAACACAGAAACCATGAATGATCCGTCTGTGGAATTGGACTGTCCTCCTGACCATGACTACTGCAACAGTACTGAACCTGCTCCGTTGGATATGTCCCTTGACCACAATGAAGAACTTAGTGTAGAGATAGCAAGGCTCCGAAATCAAATTGAGGAGATAACTATCAGCAGCAAGTTCTGCTTGGAGCGGTTTGCTGGATCTGATGATGACATAAGGTTTTTCACAAGGTAAATTAAAATGTCCAATGTGTTTAATATATAGGCCTACAGTGGGGAAAAAAAGTATTTAGTCAGCCACCAATTGTGCAAGTTCTCCCACTTAAAAAGATGAGAGAGGCCTGTCATTTTCATCATAGGTACACGTCAACTATGACAGACAAAATGAGAAAAAAAAATCCAGAAAATCACATTGTAGGATTTTTAATGAATTTATTTGCAAATTATGGTGGAAAATAAGTATTTGGTCAATAACAAAAGTTTCTCAATACTTTGTTATATACCCTTTGTTGGCAATGACACAGGTCAAACGTTTTCTGTAAGTCTTCACAAGGTTTTCACACACTGTTGCTGGTATTTTGGCCCATTCCTCCATGCAGATCTCCTCTAGAGCAGTGATGTTTTGGGGCTGTCGCTGGGCAACATGGACTTTCAACTCCCTCCAAAGATTTTCTATGGGGTTGAGATCTGGAGACTGGCTAGGCCACTCCAGGACCTTGAAATGCTTCTTATGAAGCCACTCCTTTGTTGGCCGGGCGGTGTGTTTGGGATCATTGTCATGCTGAAAGACCCAGCCACGTTTCATCTTCAATGCCCTTGCTGATGGAAGGAGGTTTTCACTCAAAATCTCACGATACATGGCCCCATTCATTCTTTCCTTTACACGGATCAGTCGTCCTGGTCCCTTTGCAGAAAAACAGCCCCAAAGCATGATGTTTCCACCCCCATGCTTCACAGTAGGTATGGTGTTCTTTGGATGCAACTCAGCATTCTTTGTCCTCCAAACACGACGAGTTGAGTTTTTACCAAAAAGTTATATTTTGGTTTCATCTGACCATATGACATTCTCCCAATCCTCTTCTGGATCATCCAAATGCACTCTAGCAAACTTCAGACGGGCCTGGACATGTACTGGCTTAAGCAGGGGGACACGTCTGACACTGCAGGATTTGAGTTCCTGGCAGCGTAGTGTGTTACTGATGGTAGGCTTTGTTACTTTGGTCCCAGCTCTCTGCAGGTCATTCACTACGTCCCCCCGTGTGGTTCTGGGATTTTTGCTCACCGTTCTTGTGATAATTTTGACCCCACGGGGTGAGATCTTGCGTGGAGCCCCAGATCGAGGGAGATTATCAGTGGTCTTGTATGTCTTCCATTTCCTAATAATTGCTCCCACAGTTGATTTCTTCAAACCAAGCTGCTTACCTATTGCAGATTCAGTCTTCCCAGCCTGGTGCAGGTCTACAATTTTGTTTCTGGTGTCCTTTGACAGCTCTTTGGTCTTGGCCATAGTGGAGTTTGGAGTGTGACTGTTTGAGGTTGTGGACAGGTGTCTTTTATACTGATAACAAGTTCAAACAGGTGCCATTAATACAGGTAACGAGTGGATGACAGAGGAGCCTCTTAAAGAAGAAGTTACAGGTCTGTGAGAGCCAGAAATCTTGCTTGTTTGTAGGTGACCAAATACTTATTTTCCACCATAATTTGCAAATAAATTCATAAAAAATCCTACAATGTGATTTTCTGGATTTGTTTCCTCAATTTGTCTGTCATAGTTGACATGTACCTATGATGAAAATTACAGGCCTCTCTCATCTTTTTAAGTGGGAGAACTTGCACAATTGGTGGCTACCTAAATACTTTTTTCCCCCACTGTATGTATTTGAGCTGTCAACAATGACTAGTATTATTATCTGTTTAAATGTTGCATGTGTGATGTGTGTTGTTGTAAGCTACTGGAAACCTTGAATTTCCCTCGGGATGAGTAAAGTATGTATCTAAAACTATCTAGATCTAGCCTATCTACTTAATCTAGTCCTACTCTCAGCTGGTGGCTTTAGTTTCTTCATTGAGCGGTAGCAGTGGGCTCTCACAGAGATCTCATTTGTAGCCCTGTTTTTACCTGATACTTTCATAAAAGTACAAACACATGAAGTGAGAGGTATATACACATGATTAAACTTGATTTAAAGCATGATTAACCTGAAGATGGACGGAGTCATGACTTAAAACACCAAAGCCAGGCTTCTAGCTCAGGCTAGCTAGCGTTGGCATATTACCTTCAAAGTTGCAAAGAAAATAAGAAACGTAAAATTTGAAGCCTTTATCCAGTTTGCTACGTGGTGTTGTACTGGATGTCCGGACGACCCTCCCGTATATCATTAACAGATACTTTAGGCAACTCCAGCAAACACCTTGTAAACTTCATCTCTGCCATCATAACGGTCTACTGTCACTGTCTGTTTTTTTCCGGTAACCGGAAATGCCCAAGCATCCTTACGCCAATGCGGAAGTGATGCGTGCATAGAGCCTATTGGGTGAGTCAGTGAAAATGGAAAACATTTTTAGGACTATAATTTTCTCCTCATATTGAAGCCTACAATATGTGTCTCCAAACCTAGGCCTAGGCTATTGATGGATTCAAGAAAATGTCATTTTAATTGATCTCAGATTCTCAGTTTGTCAGTGTCAAAGTAGCCTGCCATTTCGATCATTTGTGCGGTATAAAAGAATATTCTGCCAATCTCCAGTCATGCACAGAATTGCATGAAATGCGTTTATAAAAGGCAAACATTTTCCCGGACCCTAGGCTACTAAAAAATGTCCCCATGTGTGCAACTTCTGTAAGTGCCTCTACTCTACTGCTCTATGCAAATGTTCCGGCACCTCCCGATTTACAAATTAAGCACTGGTTGGGGAGATTAGGCTACTACTACATGCTCATTATCTGTTAGGCTATTGACCATGGCTGTAATAATCTTGTTGTAATAATACATCTCTTCATAGTTAGCTTCACAGAGGAAGACTGTCAGTCTGACTCCTGCTACTCAGCCACAGCAAAATGTTTTCAGGCCATTTGAAGGTCAAACTGTGATGCTTCAGCAGTTAAAGTAGGCTTACAGTATGTCTCTTCTGTGCGTTGTGGCAAATGGGGAGGAACATCAGGATCAGCCATTAAGCCTTTTGTAAATTCCTAGTAAAGAAGAGCTCCTAAAGAAAATAGGGTAGGCCTAACTTAGCTACATTCAGTACCAAAGGTGACAAGTACAAAAGGTGAGGTTTTACAACATGGTAAAACAGATTGTAGGCTAGAACATGTTTTCCTCATGCAACATCAACAAATAGGATTAATTGCCAAACCATTGTCAATTTGCTGTTCATCAATAAAACTAAGTGCTGACTGCAGTTTACCCTCTGTAATAAACATTTAGCACCGTTAGCTCTGAACTCTCACCTATGAGAGACAAACATGTTTGCTTGTTTACATGTGTCAACACTCAATCTTGTTGCTCACCCCTCTTGCTCAAAGTCTAAAAATACCCTGATTTATTAGGACTCAAAAAGTGAGTGAGAAAATACAGATGGCTTTATGCAGCTAAAATTCCATCAGTCCATTTCAATTTCACCACCTCTCTTTAAACCTAACAAATGACATAAGCATTGGAAAAGTACAGAGTCCCCGACACAGCTAATTGTATTTGCAATGATGTTGCCTATTACATTTGAGGACATCAGAATTACATTTCCCCAAACCAGTCACACATAGAGCAGCAGTCTGCCAAGAAAGGGGATCGGTAAACAGGAGACATTATGAAGTGTGTGTGAAAATGACTAAACACAAATGAAGGTCTAAACATCATCAGCCATCAACTCAAGTCAGCCTCAGTCAGAGACTGATAACAGCTACAGAAAGTGATTTTGATTCCATATGAAATTATCTACTAAATAGGTCTACTAAAATGTAATAACACAGGTGTAGATTATAGGTTCATGAACCAAAACTGCTTTCATGCTGCCACAGCTACTTCTTTAGCCTTTGGTCTTTAGAAATGTCTTCCTCTGTAATTGTGATGTGCTCCTGATCTAGAAGCAACCTGAATCCAAGATGGCGTAGTACTGCAGTCCTGTTTTTGTCGTGTGTCTGTAAATAGCCTGTAAATACCCTGTTTTTTTGTATTTTTCGTACATATTTCCCTATCAGACTTTTCATCCTTCTACAAAATATACTTTCCTGCAACCCGCCTCACTCAATGTGGAACGGATTCTATTATTGACTTACCTTTTATCTAGAATCTCCAGTTGAAACTAGCTAGCCAGCTAACTAGCTACTTGCTATTAGCCACAGTTAGCGGTATTTCACCCAGAACATTGGATTTTTCTGCGGGAATAATTTAATCACTGGACATTAATCACCGGATCGCAACTAGCTAGCCGCAACCGAATGGATGTTGCTGTCTGGCTAATCACCACTGCCCCCGATGCAAGCACCAGTTAGCCTCGAGCTAGCCTAGAGCCAGGCTCATATCTACCTCTAGGTCTACCGGACGGGAGTAGCCAGCTAACTAGCTACTTGCTATCAGCTACCGTTAGCGGTTTTTCACCATTGTTCGTGGCCTGCACCACCCACCAGCCAGCTCTAGTCTGGACTATTATTCGGCCAGTCTGCACTGTCTGCACAGCGCGTTATCGACCCAGAACATATCAGTTTTTCTGCCGGAATCACTGGACCTTTAACTCCGGATTCATCGCTACCAGCTAGCTGCAACAAAATGGACGTTGTGGTCTGGCTAATCATCCTGAGCTAGGCCCATCTCCCGGCTATCTACCTCTCTGTCAACCGGACGGGACCACCTAGTGTTGACACGGAGCCCCGCCGATCCTACACGACTGGTCTGCCGACGAAATCGTCTGATGTGGTTACAACAGGCTTCCCGTTACAACGTCGACCACGAAGATTCCATCTGCTAGCCCCGGCCCGCTAGCACACGCTAGCCGTGGCCTCTTGCTCGCTAGTGCTTTAGCAGCCCCCGAACTACCTCCGAACTATCCTATTGCTGTTCACTGGACCTTATGATAACTCAGCTATACAGCTGATGTCTGCTGGACTGTTCCTTTTTACGGTACCGCATCCTGTTTATGTTTAGCCTCAGCCCAAACTGTGTCGTCATTACCAGCTGTTGTCTTAGCTCTCTCAAATTACACCTGTGATTGCTTTATGCCTCTCTCCCATCTCAATATGGTTAGCTTATTGTTGTTTCGGTTATTTCTAATTGTACTATTTCACTGTAGATCCCCCAGCCCAGCTAAACCTGCCTTAGATAGCTCCTTTGTCCCACCCCCATACACGCGGAGACCGACTCAATTGGTGCCTCCAGTGATGCTATCTCTTTCATTGTTACCCAACGCTTAGGTTTACCTCCACTTTACTCATATCCTTCCATATCGTTGTCTGTACATAATGCCCTGAATCTTTTCTACAACGCCCGGAAATCGGCCCCCTTTATTCTATGTACCCAACGCACTAGAAGACCAGTTCTTAAAGCCTTTAGCCGTATCCTTATTCTAGTCCTCCTCTGTTCCTCCGGTGATGTAGAGGCTAACCCAGGCCCTGCAGCCCTCAGTATCACTCCTACTCCCCAGGCGCTATCATTTGCTGACTTCTGTAATCGCAAAAGCCTTGGTTTCCTGCATGTAAATATCAGAAGTCTACTTCCTAAGTTTGAGTTATTCACTGCGTTAGCACACTCCGCCAACCCTGATGTTCTAGCAGTGTCTGAATCCTGGCTTAGGAAGGCCACCAAAAATTCTGAAATTTCCATCCCCAACTATAACATTTTCCGTCTAGATAGAACTGCCAAAGGGGGTGGAGTTGCAATCTACTGTAGAGATAGCCTGCAGAGCTCTATCATACTATCCAGGTCTGTGCCCAAACAATTTGAGCTTCTACTTCTAAAAATCCACCTTTCCAGAAATAAGTCTCTCACTGTTGCTGCTTGCTACAGAACCCCCTCAGCCCCCAGCTGTGCCCTGGACACCATATGTGAATTGATTGCCCCCCATTTATCCTCAGAGTTTGTACTGCTTGGTGACCTAAATTGGGATATGCTTAATACCCCGGCCATCCTACAATCCAAACTAGATGCCCTCAATCTCATGCAAATGATCAACGAACCTACCAGGTACAACCCTAAATCCGTAAACATGGGTACCCTCATAGATATCATCCTGACTAACTTACCCTCTAAATACACCTCCGCTGTCTTCAACCAGGATCTCAGCGATCACTGCCTTATTGCCTGCGTCCGTAACGGGTCCGCGGTCAAACGACCACCCCTCATCACTGTCAAACGCTCCCTAAAACACTTTAGCGAGCAGGCCTTCCTAATTGACCTGGCCCAGGTATCCTGGATGGATATAGATCTCATTCCGTCAGTAGAGGATGCCTGGTTGTTCTTTAAATGTAATTTCCTCTCAATCTTAAATAAACATGCCCCATTCAAAAAATACAGAACTAAGAACAGATATAGCCCCTGGTTCTCCTCAGACTTGACTGCCCTTGACCAGCACAAAAACATCCTGTGGCGTACTGCATTAGCATCAAATAGCCCCGCGATATGCAACTTTTCAGGGAAGTTAGGAACCAATATACACAAGCAGTCAGGAAAGCAAAGGCTAACTTTTTCAAACAGAAATTTGCATCCTGTAGCACTAACTCCAAAAAGTTTTGGGACACTGTAAAGTCCATGGAGAATAAGAGCACTTCCTCCCAGCTGCCCACTGCACTGAGGCTAGGAAACACTATCACCACCGATAAATCTACAATAATCGAGAATTTCAACAAGCATTTTGCTACGGCCGGCCATGCTTTCCACCTGGCTACCACTACCCCGGCCACCAACTCTGCACCCTCCGCTGCAACTTGCCCATGCCCCCCTGCTTCTCCTTCACACAAATTCAGACAGCTGATGTTCTGAAAGAGCTGCAAAATCTGGACCCCTACAAATCAGCTGGGCTAGACAATCTGGACCCTTTCTTTCTAAAACTAGCCGCGAAATTGTCGCAACCCCTATTACTAGTCTGTTCAACCTCTCTTTCGTAACGTCTGAGATCCCCAGAGATTGGAAAGCTGCCGCGGTCATCCCCCCTCTTCAAAGGGGGTGACACTCTAGATCCAAACTGTTACAGACCTATATCCATCCTGCCCTGCCTTTCGAAAGTATTTGAAAGTCAAGTTAACAAACAGATCACCGACCATTTCGAATCCCACCGTACCTTCTCCGCTATGCAATCCGGTTTCGAGCTGGTCATGGGTGCACTTCAGCCACGCTCAAGGTCCTAAACGATATTATAACCGCGATCGATAATAGACAGTACTGTGCAGCCGTCTTCATCGACCTGGCCAAGGCTTTCAACTCTGTCAACCACCGCATTCTTATTGGCAGACTAAATAGCCTTGGTTACTCAAATGACTGCCTCGCCTGGTTCACCAACTACTTCTCAGATAGAGTTCAGTGTGTCAAATCGGAGGGCCTGTTGTCTGGACCTATGGCAGTCTCTATGGGGGTGCCACAGGGTTCAATTCTTGGGCCGACTCTTTTCTCCGTGTATATCAATGATGTCGCTCTTGCTGCTGGTGACTCTCAGATCCACCTCTACGCAGACGACACCATTTTGTATACATCTGGCCCTTCATTGGACACTGTGTTAACAAACCTCCAAACGAGCTTCAATGCCATACAACACTCCTTCAGTAGCCTCCAACTGCTCTTAAACACTAGTAAAACTAAATGCATGCTCTTCAATCGAACGCTGCTGGCACCCGCCCACCCGACTAGAATCACCACTCTCGACGGGTCTGACCTAGAGTATGTGGACAACTACAAATACCTAGGTGTCTGGTTAGACTGTAAACTCTCCTTCCAGACTCACATTAAGAATCTCCAATACAAAGTTAAATCTAGAATCGGCTTCCTATTTCGCAACAAAGCCTCCTTCACTCATGCTGCCAAACATGCCCTCGTAAAACTGACTATCCTACCAATCCTTGACTTCGGCGATGTCATTTACAAAATAGCCTCCAACACTCTACTTAGCAAATTGGATGTAGTCTATCACAGTGCCATCCGTTTTGTCTCCAAAGCCCCATACACTACCCACCACTGTGACCTGTACGCTCTTGTTGGCTGGTCCTCACTACATGTTCGTCGTCAAACCCACTGGCTCCAGGCCATCTATAAATCACTGCTAGGCAAATCCCCGCCTTATCTTAGCTCATTGGTCACCATAGCAGCACCCACCCGTAGTCTGCGCTCCAGCAGGTATATCTAAATAAAATAAAATAAATAAATTGGTCATTTAGCAGACGCTCTTATCCAGAGCGACTTTGGTCATTCCCAAAGCCAACACCTCCTTTGGCCGCCATTCCTTCCAGTTCTCTGCTGCCAATGACTGGAACGAATTGCATAAATCTCTGAAGCTGGAGACTCTTATCTCCCTCACTAACTTTAAGCATCAGTTGTCAGAGCACCTTACCGATCACTGCACCTGTACACAGCCCATCTGAAATTAGCCCACCCAACTACCTCATCCCTATATTGTTATTTATTTTGCTCTTTTGCACCCCAGTATCTCTATTTGCACATAATCTCTTGCACATCTAGCATTCCAGTGTTAATACTAATTGTAATTATTTTGCACTATAGCCTATTTATTGCCTTACCTCCATAACTTGCTACATTTGCACACACTGTATATATATTTTCTGTTGTATTTTTGACTTTATGTTTTTTTTACCCCATATGTAACTCTGTGTTGTTGTTTTTATCGCACTGCTATGCTTTATCTTGGCCAGGTCGCAGTTGTAAATGAGAACTTGTTCTCAACTGGCTTACCTGGTTAAATAAAGGTGAAATAAAAAAATCAATAAAAATAAAAACATTAAATTCACATGCTGTGACGTGACTCATCCTCAACTGAGCTAAAATGTACTATCCTAACTTTATTAAACGCCATGAGCATTGCGTCTATGACGCTTGTATGTTTCTGTAATTGTATGTGTTGTCTACGTCTAAATTCTGTTTATGGTGTCTAGGTCTGTAAGTTGTTATGTCTGATATTTGTCTGAAACATTGTTCCCCCCTACTACTGCTGTCTTGTTTGGACCAGGTCTCTCTTGAAAAATAGATTTCATCTCAATGAGACTAACCTGGATAAATAAAGATTCAATAAAATAAAAAATTTATAACAAAACATCAATTGGGCAGCAAGACACGTGAGTCAAGAGGGGAGGTATATTGCTGTACTTACTGGGTTTCATTGAAGTGATATGTAGGCTAAATGGGAACGAGAGAGCAGTATGTCCCCAGCTCAGTCTTGTGACCTAGCATGTGTACACAACAAACAGCCAAGGAACACATTCCATTACTCACCAGGCTGAGCGTGTGTGTGTGTGTGTGTGTGTAAAACAATCCCACCTTCAGGGGAGATGGAGGAAAACACAGAGCCTACAGGATAGCAAACTACAAAATCCGACAAAGAAATCAATTTTTGTATTTTGACTTCTGCGATAAAGACCTGGTTAGCTAGGCAAATCATTACCAATTTGGTCAATGAACATCTGCCAACCACATTTCCTAGATAAGAGCACATCAAGGAGATTCATTTGTTTTAAGTAAACGCCAAAATTGGTTAGCACAACTAAAAGGAAAGGAATACCGTAGTTCAGCATAAAGCTAGGCTAGGCTACATTTCAATGTTTTGAAACTAGGCTAAATGCAACAGTCACTGAAGTACAGAACACAACATTCATGAAAAGGACTTTCTGTTTCTGTTGATATTTAGGCTACTCATCATTCTGCGGGCACTGACTGTAACGGAACAGAGGAAAACGTTCTGAATGGTCATCATTGCACTTAAAATACCAACATCAAAGGCCTGCTGTTCTCAGTGCCAAGTAGATTACAGATACAGTTTGGCTACATACTGAACTGTTTGAATCCACTCCCCAAGGCTTCAAATTCAACAGCCAACAAGATTTTGACGTTGAGCAGTGTGAATGTTAGGCTACTGTTTGACATCATCATGGGCAGCTTGCTGAGTGGTATACCTATTTCTCACGATCCAGACCTCTAAACTCCTCAGAAATAATACAATGCCTAATGAGTTATGGGTAATTGTTTTCCAGAGGGCTTAGTATTAAAGCTCTTACACAGACCAGACTGGCGTTACATTTTTTTATCAAAGCATTATGCTACTGAAGCTGACTGAACAAGCTGGCAGACATGCAAAAAAATATTGTTGGTTCCGCGGGAATCTAGACATAGACTAAAGCAACCAAGAAACAAACAGCAGACACATTTCACCCACGTGTGATAGGCTGGCATCACTTCTGTGGAGTTGCGGACACATAATGGGATGCTGGGGGTCCCATCAGACAGGAGTTGTACAATGGTTCTGAAAGTGTGTTAATACCTGTTGTAATTACCTGGCCACTAATTCAGCCACCCAAAACCCCTCCTAGCCCTCTGAGGTAAAGGGAAAAAGGTTGTTGTGCGGATTATAGAACACAGTAGGCCTATATAACTAAAACCTAGCACTAAGAGTGATAGAAAAGTAGCCTAAAAGCTAGGCTACCTGATCAAAACATTTGCATGTGGTAGGCCTACTTTTTAAATAACTTTTTTTCATTTAACTGCTTCCATTGCTGCTTCCATTCTAAAAAGCCCAGGCTTTTCCACCCTAGACTATAGTACAGTATAAAGGCAGAACTGTAGGCAGTGCATGAAGGTGCAGCACTGCACTGCATTATTATTACTGTGTCCAGGACTGTCCCAGCCAGCTCATCCCAGGTAAAGAGATAGGATGATGGAGTTTACTTTACTGCCAGGGCTATTTCTAGGGCCACTGCCACAAGGGAGTTTAGAGTTAGACGCCACCACACCAGTGAGTTGACATGGAACATGAGTTCATTGGGTTTAGTGAAAATAACTGAGCTATTTTGCTCAGTGCCACTTCTAATGTCGATGCCATTGTTCGTTGTAACTAGGAGCTGGGTATTGGGGTCGTATTCATTATGCTCCAAATGGAAGAAAACTAACTGAATTAGGGAGGGAGTACCTGAACTTGACCGATAAGAAACGCTCATTTTTGTTTTCCGTTGCAGAACATTTTGCTACAGTGTGCCTTAGTGAATACACTGGGCAGTGTGCAACATCTGGAGCTTTAGGATTAAACCGTTTGCCTGGCGGTGCCTGGCTGGATGACCTAAAATGGCATGATGTGAGATCAGGATGCCGTCACAAAAGCCTTCGTTTTGACTAACTGGACATTTCCTTCACAATGTTTTCCCATGGTTCGTCAGTCATGCTGAATACAAATCCTATGCAGTAGGTCTATGTTGATCGAATCCCAAGGACGTGCAGTATAATAGGCACTGAGGCCTATTTTACAATGCAGCTTGCTACAGTCACAGTCAGTGACACCCAATCACATGTTATCCTACCCACTTCTGCGCTTAATTAGGGAAGGTTTCAGTTGACTAGGCGTTATCAGTCTAATACGTCGAGTTTACCTTTGAATCAGTATCTGTGAAGGATCTTGTTGTTACTCTGAGTCTGGACACAGATCTCTCTTTTGACGAACGTATAAAAAATATTTCAAAACCAGCTTTTTTCCATCTTCGTAACATTGCAAAAAATCTGAAACGTTGTCCAAAAATGATGCAGAAAAGCCAATCCATGCTTTTGTCACTTCAAGATTAGACTAATGTAATGCTATACTCTCCGGCTACCTGGATAAAGGCACAAAATAAACTTCAGCTAGTGCAAAATACGGCTGCTAGAATCGTGACTAGAACCCAAAAATTTTATCATAGTTTTTTTCCAGTGCTAGTCTCTCTACTGTCTTCCTGTTAAGGCTATGGCTGATTTCAAGGTTTGACTGTTAACCTACAAAGCATTGTATGGACATGCTTGTACTTATCTCTCTGATTTGGTCCTGCCGTACATACCTACACGTATGCTACGGTCAATAAGATTCCTTATTGTTCCTAGTATTTCTAAGCAAACAGCTGGAGGCAAGGCTTTCACCTTTAGAGCTCCTCTTTTATGGAATGGTCTGCCGATCCATGTGAGAGACACAGACTCAATCTCAACCTTTAAGTCTTTACTGAAGACTCATCTCTTCAGTAGGTCCTATGATTGAGTGTAGTCTGGCCCAGGGGTGCGAAGGTGAACGGCAAGGCACTGGAGTGACGAACCACCCTACGCTCCACTAGGATTCTCTGCCTCTGACCTTATTACGGGGGCTGAGTCACTAGCTTGCTCACGCTCTCCCATTCCGTCCCTACCAGAGTGCATCTCGTCATGCCAGGCTTTTTTCGCTATACTGTACTCCCTTGGGTGGGTTGAATTACTGACGTAATCTTCCTGTCCGGTTTTGCGCCCCCTCAGGCTCGTGCGGTGAGGGAGAGCTTTGTGGGCTATACTCAGCCTTGTCTCAGGGTAGTAAGTAAATTGTCTGTTGATATCCCTTAAAGGGCGACTGCACTTCGTGATTTGGCCTCGTTTTAGATTTGGTTAATTAAGAAATGCTAGTGGCCATGACTGAATTCAAACGTGAGTTTGTTTCAGGGTGTGGTTTGATGTGGGTGTCTTTTGTGTGTGTTCGCAGGTGGGAAGAGTTAGCCAAATTATTTTGCCAATTAGCTTCAGCTGGCTGGTGTGCGACCGTGGCAAAGTTGGTTTGACTTTGGATAGCCTATCTCCGGGGCTTGTTAGGGACCGTTAATAAATTACACAATGTAAATGAGACAATATTTTCATGTTGCACACCTTTTTTTTTTGTTGCATTAAATGCTTTCAATATTTGTACAGTGAGGGAAAAAAGTATTTGATCCCCTGCTGATTTTGTACGTTTACCCACTGACAAAGAAATGATCAGTCTATAATTTTAATGGTAGGTTTATTTGAACAGTGAGAGACAGAATAACAACAAAAAAATCCAGAAAAACGCATGTCAAAAATGTTATAAATTGATTTGCATTTTAATGAGGGAAATAAGGATTTGACCCCTCTGCAAAACATGACTTAGTACTTGGTGGCAAAACCCTTGTTGGCAATCACAGGGGTCAGACGTTTCTTGTAGTTGGCCACCAGGTTTGCACACATCGCAGGAGGGATTTTGTCCCACTCCTCTTTGCAGATCTTCTCCAAGTCATTAAGGTTTCGAGGCTGACGTTTGGCAACTCGAACCTTCAGCTCCCTCCACAGATTTTCTATGGGATTAAGGTCTGGAGACTGGCTAGGCCACTCCAGGACCTTAATGTGCTTCTTCTTGAGCCACTCCTTTGTTGCCTTGGCCGTGTGTTTTGGGTCATTGTCATGCTGGAATACCCATCCACGACCCATTTTCAATGCCCTGGCTGAGGGAAGGAGGTTTCTCACCCAAGATTTGACGGTACATGGCCCCGTCCATCGTCCCTTTGATGCGGTGAAGTTGTCCTGTCCCCTTAGCAGAAAAACACCCCCAAAGCATAATGTTTCCACCTCCATATTTGACGGTGGGGATGGTGTTCTTGGGGTCATAGGCAGCATTCCTCCTCCTCCTCCAAACACGGCGAGTTGAGTTGATGCCAAAGAGCTCCATTTTGGTCTCATCTGACCACAACACTTTCACCCAGTTCTCCTCTGAATCATTCAGATGTTCATTGGCAAACTTCAGACGGGCATGTATATGTGCTTTCTTGTGCAGGGGGACCTTGCGGACGCTGCAGGATTTCAGTCCTTCACGGCGTAGTGTGTTACCAATTGTTTTCTTGTTGACTATGGTCCCAGCTGCCTTGAGATCATTGACAAGATCCTCCCGTGTAGTTCTGGGCTGATTCCTCACCGTTCTCATGATCATTGCAACTCCACGAGGTGCGATCTTGCATGGAGCCCCAGACCGAGGGAGATTGACAGTTCTTTTGTGTTTCTTCCATTTGCGAATAATCGCACACCAACTGTTGTCACCTTCTCACCAAGCTGCTTGGCGATGGTCTTGTAGCCTATTCCAGCCTTGTGTAGGTTTACAATCTTGTCCCTGACATCCTTGGAGAGCTCTTTGGTCTTGGCCATGGTGGAGAGTTTGGAATCTGATTGATTGATTGCTTCTGTGGACAGGTGTCTTTTATACAGGTAACAAGCTGAGATTAGGAGCACTCCCTTTAAGAGTGTGCTCCTAATCTCAGCTCGTTACCTGTATAAAAGACACATGGGAGCCAGAAATCTTTCTGATTGAGAGGGGGTCAAATAGTTATTTCCCTCATTAAAATGCAAATCAGTTTATAACATTTTTGACATGCGTTTTTCTGGATTTTTTTGTTGTTATTCTGTCTCTCACTGTTCAAATAAACCTACCATTAAAATTATAGACTGATAATTTCTTTGTCAGTGGATCAAATACTTTTTTCCCTCACTGTATATGAATTTTAACAATTCATCATTGGTTTGAGGTTTTTAAGTCATTGAAATTTGGAGCTATTGGAATTTTAACATATTGTCCCATGTACATTGTGTAATTTACCAATGGTCCTAATTAGCCCCATAGGCAGCTGCAGTTCAAATTGATGATTACTTGTGTGCTGCCAGCTGTGGGCATGTGGGCAGGATTGAAACAAACCCAACCTTCATTTACGTTGTGATGCAGTCACGACCACAATTCTCACAAAACTCTCAAAATTATCCTATTTTCTACTGTGTAGTCAATTTTGACAGTAGAATAAATGTTTGACTCACATCGATGCCACATAGGCTGTTTTCTAAATGAGAAGTTGGTTTTTAGGGGCAGTTGCTCTTTAAGTGATGTGGGGGCTGTGCTTTGGCAAAGTGGGTGGGGTTATATCCTGCATGGTTGGCCAGTGGTAACTTTCAACGGGGCAGAGGCAACCAGGTTTTTGGCTAAAATGTCCTGGTACTGGGTAGAATTCATGATGCTGTTGACCTTAATCTTAAGGGAAAAGGGCTTTATAAAATACATTTGATTGACTGATTGGTATCATTAGCTAGGATTCCCTCTAATTGGCGACAGATTTTCATCTGAATATTCAACATTTTAAGAGCGAGATAATTTGTATTTGTCAAATGGCAGCCAAGCATCGATCATCATGTCACCAGAATAAGACCCTCAAGTATGAAAAAAAAGTAAATAATGTATGCACTCACTTAACTGTAAGTCGCTCTGGATAAGAGCGTCTGCTAAATGACTAAAATGTAAAATGTAAATATTTATTGGAATGTAGTATCAAGCTCATCACCACGCACTTTCACCACCCTATGGGAAGTTCATCAAAAAAGTTCATCTGTAGCCTAACAAACTGCATGCTTTCCCGAGTCATAGTGGGAGGACCACACAACATGTCATCGCGTATCTCCAAGTTTTCTTCGATATGGTGCATAATTACTTTTACAGACAAAAATATCCCACCATGTCGAGCAGACAAATTGTTTATCGACAATTATGAAATTGTACCGAAATGTCCTGTTTCCAACAGCCCTTTCTTCATGCGTCAGGTAATTCATGGTGGGAAACCTGGTTAAAGTAAGCAGCTAGGCCAGTGCTTGTGTAAAACACGATATCTTGTTTATCAATGAGAGAGAGGTGAATAATCAGATGTATTTGAGAGTGGGCAGGGAGGGGCAGAAAATCAGTCTTCCTAGAATGATCAATACCTCAGTGTACTTGACCTACACATCCTCTCTTCTTCCATCCTGACCTTCCATCACTCAGCCTGGGAGAGAGCTACTCTGATGAGGAGCTGCTGGTCCTACTGGTTGCTCTGAGGCATGACTCAACACAGCACTCCATAAAAACTCCTCCTGACCCATACCAAGAACAAAGGCTTTCTTTGCATCCCTTGGACTGGATGAGCTGACAGAACATTGTGACTCAGCCCACAGGGATGCCTGACAGTCAGGACGAAGATTCAGTGCTGATATTGATTTATGCTAACCTTTATTTAACCAGGAAAGACCC
This sequence comes from Coregonus clupeaformis, assembly GCF_020615455.1. Classification (NCBI taxonomy): domain Eukaryota; kingdom Metazoa; phylum Chordata; class Actinopteri; order Salmoniformes; family Salmonidae; genus Coregonus; species Coregonus clupeaformis. Next base: position 15,410,414 of record NC_059196.1, on the reverse strand, counting down.
TTGCGGTTAGAAACCTCTTTGCACGAGGGAGATTGAGTTGATCTTCTAGAGTGGGGTGAACGATAAGCCCCTATCTCCTAAATCAAACCCCCCTACAGCGCAATCACTTTGTTTGCATACATGCCCCCCTAGCCCTTACTTCACCTGCTCATGGCACCTGCCTACTCTCCGGTCATGGTATGGGGATTTATTGTATAAACTCCCTGCTGTAAACCGGTCCGGGTGGAAAATTATGAGAATAAAGAAGGATAATTAAAATGACTCCAGGAGATTCATTCCCTCTTTGATTAATAACTGTTAATTACTGAGAAGATTCCATACCACCTGTGAGTGGCTGCAGTAATGCAGATATGGTGGCAAACAACTGTTAGCCTCGATGCATCCTTCACTGAAGAGTTTCATTACAGTGCAGCAACAGCCTCTTTGCCTGCCTGAGCCTGACGCTAATTGTGAAAGATGTTGCGAAAGCAGCCCCATTACAACAACAAAACAGCCTTGTCAAAGAGATCGGCTTGGCTGGTTGTGAAACAAATGTCCTCCTCCTTCTCCTTCCCACAGTGGTCAGCAATCAGGGCTAATCCTGTAAATGGGTTAATTCACACTCTGCTCTCTAAGGAGGAGGAGAGGAGGAGAGGAGGATAGCCAGGCCAGCCACTCCCTCAGATGTCATTACTCTCCATGCGTCACAGAGGGAACACAAGGAGTCTAGTCAATGGGACACCTGCCTCAATAGGCAGGTTTCCATTGACCAAGGTTTATTAGACAAAAGCAATGTTGCAAAAAAATATATTTGCGACATGTGTAATGGAAACAGCAGATATAGGAGACATTTTCTAAAGATCGACAACATTTTTATACGTTCGACAGGGGTGGATTTATTTTGTCTAACTTTCTTTATTGCGACCAATGATGGTGGAAACAGTGTTTTTCCAATAAATGATGCGCCTATTGTTGCCCTAAGCCAGTGAGTGAATGTGTTCCCCAACACAGGATCTTAGTACTGTACAGTAACAGTGCAGAGCATCTGTACTGACCATGAGCGCCCCCACATGGTGGCAGTCTGCCATGTCAGTGGCCTGAGAGGCTAAATCTGAGATCCCAGCAAAAAGTTGAGCAAACAGAAGAACACTGGTCTTACCGGGGAGTTGCTGGTGGGGGAGCTGGATCGTCCATTGCTGCTGCTGTTGCTCCTCTCATAGGAGGAGGTGAAGCGGCTACCACCACCGCTCTTCAGGCTGCTGCTGCTCAAGGCCTCCTGCGTGGAGCTGCGTGACAGGCCATAGCTGGAGCTCTGCATACTGCTGTTGTAGGATTCGGCCAAATCGCTGGCCCTGCTCCGGTAACCCCTCAGGGCACTGGAGGAGGGGGATGTGGGCTCGGTGAGGCCCAGGGACGACAGGTCCCGCGTCAGGTCACTCTGGCTCGATGACCTCCGGCGGCTGAGGGAGATGCTGGAGGTGCCGGGCGAAGAGGAGAGGTAGCTAGAGCGGCTGGGCGTGGTGGACGAGGTGTAGCTGCTATAGCTAGAGTAACCGGAGCCCCCGCTCAGGCCCGACGAGCCATAGGTCTTCACTGGGGTGCGGCTCAGGCTCTCGCTGCGCCGGCTGCTGCTGCTCAGGAGGTCAGTGCGGGGGATGGGCCGGCCCCGGTCGAGCTCCGAGGAGGTGCTGTAGTTGCGGGCGCGGCTGGCGGTGCTGCTCAGGTAGCTGGAGGAGGAGTAGCCCGAGGAGGCAGCGTTGCTCCTGTTTGAGGGCAGCTTGTCCCGGTTGGAGGTGTAGGAGCTGAGGGAGGAGGGCGTCAGGGAGGAGCCATAGGAGCTATAGGCACTGGTATAGGAGGAGCCGGTGTAGCGCTTGGCGGTGGTGGAGACGCGAGACATGCTGGATTCTCAGCCACAGGTGATGCGGTGGAAGACCGCATCGACTGCAAGACAAGAGAGAGAACAGAAACCAGTGCATTTCTATTGTCAGACTGTGAGTGGTAACAACTTGATTTCCAAAAATGAAAACTTATTTAGCAACATTTTAATCTTTATAACCACAAAAGCTCTGACGAAGGCCTTGAGGCCGATACGTAAAGCTTATTAAAGAGCAGTGATACTATCAAGAGCAATGTGCGGGTTTCTTCTTTTTTCTAATCTTTATAACCACCAAATTCAATTGTATATTTTATTTATAATATCGGCTCCATCTTAGTCTTATGGGTTACTCTTATCTGATCACGAGAGAGGTAGGATGCCAAAGGTCACTAGGCCATCATCCAATTCTTAACATATGGGTGCACTATTTATCAACGGGCTGAATATATCATGGCTCATTGCTCGAGCCTGAGGTTTTACTCGTGTACAGGATACAGATATTCGACAAGCAACTTCATGTGACCCTCCTTGGAACACATTACACAATATCAGCTGTGTCATCAGTATGGAGCTGAAGTAGAACGCTGAAACACTGCTCATGCAACCAACTGGAAAGTCATGCTTGGTAATGTGATGTACTGTCGTAGCAATGGGTTGCACAGCACAACGTTGTGGCCGGCTGAACGCACCCCTGGGAATCCTGTAACGGGAGAGTCTCCCTCAGCGACGCACCGAATGTTTCTGGTGGCACAGTCTGTTCCTGAGGAGAGACGGGCAGAGCAGCATCTGAATAAATAAAAGTATCTGGTGTTGTTGATCCGTGTTGGGTTCAGTGGGAGAGGCTCCTGTTTCTCTCTCTCTCTCTCTCTCTCTGTGCAGCTAGCGAGACTCAGTCGGAGCAGTACTTCTAGGTTAGCTTAGCTAGGCCATGCCCAACCTAGCCTTGCTTAAGCTCTCACCAAAACCCCACAGTGGGTATGTGGGTATAAGTGGCCATTTCGCCTGTACCCTGCACAAAGATGGTTGGACTGTAAAGGTACACAGCTGATAAACACGGGCCAGTATCTCGAGGCAATATACTGTGGTCTGCATCACTATTGTTTTGTTAATCTGTTTCTCCCCCTCCCCCACCCCTCTAAATAAAACAGCAGTACTATAACAGGCCTAGGTCCTAGAGTAGGCGGACATAATGTAGCTTGTTAGTGATTCCCTGTTTTCCCTGGGATGAATGTTTTAAAGTCAACCTCTCTCAGTGTGTTGTTTAAATAGGCAGAGAACAGGTGGTAACAAACATAGAACACTACCTCCACCACACTACCAAATAACAGTGACAGTGCCAATTGGCACTACAAGACAAACCTGGCTATGTCTATTTGAATGTACAAACAGAGAGAGTGCTTGTACTTGTAATCCCTGAGTACTACTTCCACCTATTCCTAATTGCCCTCACTATAAACATACACAACATAATTTAGGCTTCTGCAGACGTCTCGTCCAATAAATGAGGGCCCTGACTGAGACAAGTTCAGGCTAGCCTTGCGGCGTCACTTAAAAAAGAAAATGCAAACAACATCCATGGGGAATACAGCCTAAATGGACATGGAATTTGTTTAGATGACGGTAGCACAGCAATATTACGTTATTCACTTCTGAAACCAAAATACACAAATCTGCTAGTTGCCCTGCATTTCAGCCTCCCCAAAGGCTCTATTAAACGGTGGTTTCCATGACTACACGGCAACAAGCACCATTTGACTGCCACGCAATCTCAGTGTCAAATTAGGAAAGCAGGTGTTGCACTGATCCCATTGACTTGCTGATTCCCTTGCCCTGCAGAAATATAAGGTCCATCTAGCTATAGCATAGGGCCTAGTAGATGGGAATCTACTTAAGCATACAGAAATGGTAGATTAAACTTTTCAATCTATAGGCCTAATCCAAGTTTATTGCCGAAGAGGATATATTCCTGTTACCATCTTTACCTGCAAAATCCAGTGATTCCCAAGCAGGTGTAGGCAATATAATTGAATAGGGCCTAAACCCTGAAACCTCACACTGAGCCACTCTTTCCCACAGTCTGTCCATTCCTACTTCTCCCGCTTATCACAGTGTAACTGTGTTCTTCTGATCTCTCAGCCTAACAGGGATGATAGAATGTGTGATGACGCTGGAACGCTCTATGCTACACCCAGGGTGGCATTGCATGTTAGAATGTTGGATCAGCATGGACTCTCTGTGGAGTGCTAGGAGGGGAGGCAGGTGAGAAGTGTTGTGCTAACGTAAACTGTGGGTAGTGTGGGCTGAGTCAGGGCGTTACCTAGCACTGCCTACTGTAGGCCTTCAGAGGATTTCAAAATGCTCATGCTCTCATAGCTATGTAGATCGCCTAACACTTTCTAAACAGTCACAAGGCTTGCACCTCAACTGAAACAACTGAAAAAGTCCAGTCGCTGAGTCTGACAGAGAAGGATCAAGACAGGCCACCATAACAGGACAGCGTGGCACAGTAACTCAAACAAGCTAGCTAGCTAACTTTACTGCAATATAATGTTCCTCACCTACTAGCCTATATTATTATATACCTTAGCTATGGCACTTCACCGATTTAGATACTGTCTAAAATGTTTTTTTTTACCTCCTAAAATTCACAATCCCTGTGTGTCTGTGCCGTAAACAACAAATCGTCATAAATATACACTACCGTTGAAAAGTTTGGGGTCACTTAGAAATGTCCTTGTTTTAGAAAGAAAAGCAATTTTTCTGTCCATTTAAAATAACATCCCGGAGTCGCCACTTCACTGTTGACGTTGAGACTGGTGTTTTATGGGTACTATTTAATGAAGCTGCCAGTTGAGGACCTGTGAGGCGCCTTTTTCTCAAACTAGATACTCTAATGTATTTGTCCTCTTGCTCAGTTGTGCACCGGGGCCTCCCACTCCTCTTTCTATTCTGGTTAGTGCCAGTTTGCGCTGTTCTGTGAAGGGAGTATTACACAGTGTTGTAAGAGATCTTCAATTTCTTGGCAATTCCTCACATGGAATAGCCTTCATTTCTCCGAACAAGAAGGCCAGTTTTATTGCTTCTTTAATCAGCACAACAGTTTTTAGCTGTGCTAACATAATTGCAAAAGGGTTTTCTAATGATCAATTAGCCTTTTAAAATGATAAACTTGGATTAGCAAACACAATGTGCCATTGGAACACAGGACTGATGGTTGCTGATAATGGGCCTCTGTACGCCTACGTAGATATTCCATTAAAAATAAGCAGTTTCCAGCTACAATAGCCATTTACAACATTAACAATGTCTACACTGTATTTCTGATCAATTTGATGTTATTTTAATGGACAAAAAATTTGCTTTTCTTTCAAAACAAGGAAATTTCTAAGTGACCCCAGACTTTTGAACAGTAGTGTATATATACAGTTGAAGTCGGAAGTTTACATACACCTTTGCCAAATACATTTAAACACAGTTTTTCACAATTCCTGACATTTAATCCTAGTAAAAATTCCCTGTCTTAGGTCAGTTAGGATCACCACTTTATTTTAAGAATGTGAAATGTCAGAATAATAGTAGAGAGAATGATTTATTTCAACTTTAATTTCTTTCATCACATTCCCAGTGGGTCAGAAGTTTACATACACTCAATTAGTATTTGGTAGCATTGCCTTTAAATTGTTTAACTTGGGTCAAATGTTTCGGGTAGCCTTCCACAAGCTTCCCACAATAAGTTGGGTGGATTTTGGCCCATTCCTCATGACAGAGCTGGTGTAACTGAGTCAGGTTTGTAGGCCTCCTTGCTCGCACACGCTTTTTCAGTTCTGCCCACAAATGTTCTATAGGATTGAGGTCAGGGCTTTGTGATGGCCACTCCAATACCTTGACTTTGTTGTCCTTAAGCCATTTTGCCACAACTTTGGAAGTATGCTTGGTGTCCATTTGGAAGACCCATTTGCGACCAAGCTTTAACTTCCTGACTGATGTCTTGAGATGTTGCTTCAATATATCCACATAATTTTCCTTCCTCATGATTCCATCTATTTTGTGAAGTGCACCAGTCCCTCCTGCAGCAAAGCACCCCCACAGCATGATGCTGCCACCCCCGTGCTTCACGGTTGGGATGGTGTTCTTCGGCTTGCAAGCTACCCCCTTTTTCCTCCAAACATAACGATGGTAATTATGGCCAAACAGTTCTATTTTTGTTTCATCAGACCAGAGGACATTTCTCCAAAAAGTACAATGTTTGTCCCCATGTGCAGTTGCAAACCGTAGTCTGGCTTTTTTATGGCGGTTTTGGAGCAGTGACTTCTTCCTTGCTGAGCGGCCTTTCAGGTTATGTCGATATCGGACTCGTTTTACTGTGGTGTGATGTCACGAGAGGCTGTGTCCTGGAGGGACGTTACATCCCCCTGAGGTGGCTGCAAACCCAGACAGCTATGGCTCCATCTGCTGGTATGGTCGGGAACTCCACCCCTCTATGGCCAATCTTCCCACGCAGCTGAAACAAATGAGGGACTGATGGAGTGTGTGGGGGGTGAAGAAACACAGTCTCCAACATGGGCTCTCTGGAGGACAAGAGTGCTGCACGTCCACTTCCAGGAGGAATATAAGGATTTGGAGATACTTACCTTTGGGAAATACTCACCTTTGGATATATGCACCTGTGGAAATACGTGAGAGACATTTGGAAGGACTTTTTGCTGGGTTGGCCACTAGCTGCAACGTGGACTACAGTAAGGCTGGGGAAAAGTTATCTGAGCGAGTGAGAATTATGATTTTGGATGTGGAAGAGACATCCCTGAACTGTTAACCCTTAAAGAGCCACAAGAGAACAGAATTTTGTTATATTTTCGTTAATTTCCCAAGACCTATAATAAAATCCTTGTTTTGTTTGAACCTTGTCTCCTGGCACTACTTGAGCAACCCCGCTGAAAGCTGTGTAGCCTCTCGTGACGTCACAGATGGTGGAGAATACGGGCATACTCAAGCGTTAATAGTGCATGTCAGAGGAGGATACCGAAGGTTTGATCACCCAGTTTTCCAAGTTGGCCGTAGGCTCCCCGCCGACTGAAATGGAGGACATATTGAAAGCCCTTGTTGCTGGCCAGCAAGCCCAGATGCAAGCAAACGTGGCTCTCTTGGAGGAGCAAAAGAAAGCCAACCTTCTGAAGGCAGAGGAATTGCAGTTGCAGAGACAGAGGGTGGTCCAAAATACCCGCCCAATAAAGGCAAGTGACTTTATATCTAAGATGGGAGCTACCGATGACATTGAGGCATACCTGCATGCATTTGAGGCCACGGCCACTAGGGAAGCCTGGCCCAAGCAACAGTGGGTTGGTCTGTTAGCCCCCCTTTCTAACCGGGGAATCGCTGAATGCTGTCCGGGACCTGGGCCCTGACCAGGTTACTGACTATGATGCCCTGAAGGCTGAGATCCTCAGCAGATATGGACTCACAAAGTTTGGTATGGCCCAGCGCTTTCACAGCTGGACCTTCCAACCAGACCAACCTCCTCGGGCGCAGATGCATGAACTTGTCCGAATCGCAAGGAAATGGCTGGATCCGCAGAGGAGTACAGCAGCGGCGGTGGTGGAGGCCGTTGTGGTGGATCGTTACCTACGCGCCCCTGCCTTATGAGGCAAAACGGTTCATCAGTCAACAGGCCTTGACCACGGCTGATCTGACCGTGGAAGCTGTGGAAAAGTACCAGGCCACAGCGGAGATGCTGAATGCTTCCCGAAAAGACCCCAGGAGTGCGGCCCCACCACAAATGGGAAGAACCCGTCCAAAGGACCCCAAGGTCTCGAACCCAGCCACGTCAGGACTTATCCCGGCTCCAGGGGGAGCCAGAAACCAGGCGGGTCCAAGAAGAGTACACCAGGAGGGGGAAACTCGACAGTGTTACCGGTGTGGGGAGATGGGACATATCTCCTGGCAGTGTGGGAAACCAGCCGATGAACCTATGCCCACTGCGGAGTCCTCCAGCTCAGCACCCACACACCGTTTTGCCTCGCTCTTGGGAGTCGTAGATGGCGGCCCAGATCGACCCCCCACCTGCCCGGTAACTGTGAATCACCATGATGTGGAGGCCTTACTGGATTCTGGTAGCCGGGCCACCCTGGTGCGTAAGGATTTGGTGGGCCCAACGTGTCTGACCCCGGGGAAAGTCCTCCCAGTTTCCTGTGTCCATGGGGACACCAGAGAATACCCCATTACTGAACTTACAATGACCAGCACACGGGGAACCATACACACGACGGCGGGGGTGGTTGATTCCCTCCCGTCCCTGTCCTAATTGGACGAGACTGCCCAGCCTTTTACCCACTCTGGAGAGAGTCTCAGGAGAGGATAACCTGAGTACCTCGGAAACGGAGAGGCAAGACTCATCCTGGGAAGGCTCCGGTGCAATCCTCCGAGTTACTCACTCCCGCCCGGGCTCTGATAGGGATGGCAGGTGTCCAGACCGACACAGAGACGGAGCTACAGAATCTGGACAAAGAACTGTCTGGTCTGAAGGGGACCGCTGAGAGGTATCGTTTGTTAAAGCAACAGTTAGACATGAAGACAGAAGAGTTAGATATCCTCCAGGCTAAACTCCAACAGAGCTCCTTCCCTAAGCAACAGGAGGAGCTGGAGAGGCTGCGCAGGACCATCGAGGAGTGTGAGGAGACCCTGCGCAGTAGTAAGGAGGTCCAGAAGAAGGCAGAGGAGAAGTACAAGGTGTTGGAGAACAAGATGAAGAATGCGGAGGCAGAGAGAGAGAAGGAACTGAAAGCTGCTCAACAGAAGCTAAACTCTGCTAAAACCAAGGCTGATGCGTTCAGTAAGAAACTCAAGGAGAGACAACAGGAGGCTGAGTCCCTGGTCCTAGAGTTGGAGGAGTTGAAGAGAGAGCAGTCTGGCAAGCACCACGGCAATGCGGACGCCCTCTCCCGGCGTGATGCCTTCTTCGCTGCCTTTACCCCGACGAGGACGTCGGTCCCGAGGAGGGGGATGTGTGATGTCACGAGAGGCTGTGTCCTGGAGGGACGTTACATCCCCCTGAGGTGGCTGCAAACCCAGACAGCTATGGCTCCATCTGCTGGTATGGTCGGGAACTCCACCCCTCTATGGCCAATCTTCCCACGCAGCTGAAACAAATGAGGGACTGATGGAGTGTGTGGGGGGTGAAGAAACACAGTCTCCAACATGGGCTCTCTGGAGGACAAGAGTGCTGCACGTCCACTTCCAGGAGGAATATAAGGATTTGGAGATACTTACCTTTGGGAAATACTCACCTTTGGATATATGCACCTGTGGAAATACGTGAGAGACATTTGGAAGGACTTTTTGCTGGGTTGGCCACTAGCTGCAACGTGGACTACAGTAAGGCTGGGGAAAAGTTATCTGAGCGAGTGAGAATTATGATTTTGGATGTGGAAGAGACATCCCTGAACTGTTAACCCTTAAAGAGCCACAAGAGAACAGAATTTTGTTATATTTTCGTTAATTTCCCAAGACCTATAATAAAATCCTTGTTTTGTTTGAACCTTGTCTCCTGGCACTACTTGAGCAACCCCGCTGAAAGCTGTGTAGCCTCTCGTGACGTCACAGAGGATATAGACTTTTATACCTGTTTCCTCCAGCATCTTCACAAGGTCCTTTGATGTTGTTCTGGGATTGATTTGCACTTTTCACACCAAAGTACGTTAATCTCTAGGAGACAGAACGTATCTCCTTCCTGAGGGGTATGACGGCTGCGTGGTCCCATGGTGTTTATACATGCGTACTATTGTTTGTACAGATGAACGTGGTACCTTCAGGCGTTTGGAAATTGCTCCCAAGGATGAACCAGACTTGTGGAGGTCTACCATTTTTTTTCTGAGGTCTTGGCTGATTTCTTTTGATTTTCCCATGATGTCAAGCAAAGAGGCACTGAGTTTGAAGGTAGGCCTTGAAATACATCCACAGGTACACCTCCAATTGACTCAAATTATGTCAATTAGCCTATCAGAAGCTTCTAAAGCCATGACATCATTTTCTGGAATTTTCCAAGCTGTTTAAAGGCACAGTCAACTTAGTGTATGTAAACATCTGACCCACTGGAATTGTGATACAGTGAATTATAAGTGAAATAATCTGTCTGTAAACAATTGTTGGTAAAATTACTTGTGTCATGCACAAAGTAGATGTCCTAACTGACTTGCCAAAACTATAGTTTGTTAACAAGACATTTGTGGAGTGGTTGAAAAACGAGTTTTAATGGCTCCAACCTAAGTGTATGTAAACTTCCAACTTCAACTGTATATATATATATATATATATACACACACTACCAGTCAAAAGTTTGGACACACTGTCACGACTTCCGCCGAGGCTGCCTCCCCTCCTTGTTCGGGCAGGCTTCGGCGTTCGTCGTCACCGGCTTACTAGCCACTGCCGCTCCATATATCATCATTCCATGTGTCTTGTCTTGTCAATTACACACACCTGGTTCTTATCCCCTCATTAGTCTGTGTATAAGTGTTCCCTCTGCCCCCCTTGTCCTTGTGGGTGATTGTTTATTCGTGAGAGTAGTGTAGCTCGGTGGAGCTACTCGTACCTTGTTATTGCCGCGGTAGATATTCCCCCTGTGCCTGTTATTGTTGGAGCTAACGTTACCTTGTATTACCAGGGTAGATTTTCCCCTGTGCCTGTTGTATTTGTGTACGACGGAATAAACTCTGCATTCGGTGATTACCCTCCTGCTCCTGACTCCTTCTATCACACTCATCACACACACCTACTCATTCAAGGGTTTTTCTTTATTTTTACTATTTTTTACATTGTAGTATAATAATGAAGACATCAAAACTATGAAATAATACATATATGGAATCATGTAGTAAACAAAAAAAGTGTTAAACAAATCAAAGTATATTATATATTTGAGAATCTTCAAATAGCCACCCTTTGCCTTGATGACAGCTTTGCACACTCTTGGCATTCTCTCAACCAGCTTCACCTGGAATGCTTTTCCAACAGTCTTGAAGGAGTTCCCACATATGCTCAGCACTTGTTGGCTGATATTCCTTCACTCTGCGGTCCAACTCATCCCAAACCATCTCAATTGGGTTGAGGTCGGGGGATTGTGGAGGCCAGGTCATCTGATGCAGCACTCCATCACTCTCCTTCTTGGTAAAATAGCCCTTACACAGCCTGGAGGTGTGTTGGGTCATTGTCCTGTTGAAAAACAAATGATAGTCCCACTAAGCCCAAACCAGATGGGATGGTGTATCGCTGTAGAAAGTTGTGGTAGCCATGCTGGTTAAGTGTGCCTTGAAATCTAAATAAATCACAGACATTGTCACCAGCAAAGCACCCCACACCATAATACCTCCTCCTCCATGCTTTACGGTGGCAAATACACATGCAGAGATCATCCGTTCACCCACACAGCGTTTCACAAAAACACGGCGATTGGAACCAAAAATCTCCAATTTGGACTCCAGACCAAAGGACAAATTTCCACCGGTCTAATGTCCATTGCTCGTGTTTCTTGGCCCAAGTAGGTCTCTTCTTCTTATTGGTGTCCTTTTAATAGTGGTTTCTTTGCAGCAATTCGACCATGAAGGCCTGATTCACACAGTCCCCTATGAACAGTTGATGTTGAGATGTGTCTGTGACTTGAACTCTGTGAAGCATTTATTTGGGCTGCAATTTCTGAGTCTGGTAACTCCAATGAAATGATCCTCTGCAGCAGTTAACTCTGGGTCTTCCATTCCTGTCGTGGTCCTCATGAGGGCCAGTTTCATCGCGGTCCTCATGAGAGCTAGTTTCATCATAGCGCTTGATGGTTTTTGCGACTGTACTTGAAAAAACTTTCAAAGTTCTTGAAATGTTCCGTTATGACTGACCTTCATGTCTTAAAGTAATGATGGACTGTCGTTTCTCTTTGCTATTTGAGCTGTTCTTGCCATAGTATGGACTTGGTCTTTTACCAAATAGGGCTATCTTCTGTATACCCCAGCTACATTGTCACAACACAACTGATTGGCTCAAATAATAATAATATTATTATATTATTATTATTATTATTATTATTATTAAATGCATTAAGAAGGAAAGAAATTCCACAAATTAACTTTTAAGAAGGCACACCTGTTAATTGAAACGCATTCCAAGTGACTACCTCATGAAGCTGGTTGAGAGAATGCCAAGAGTGTGCAAAGCTGTCATCAAGGCAAAGGGTGGCTATTTGAAGAATCTCAAATATAAAATACATTTAGATTTGTTTAACACTTTTTTGGTTACTACATGATTCCATATGTGTTATTTCATAGTTTTGATGTCTTCACTATTATTCTACAATGTAAAAAATAGTGAAAATAAAGAAAAATCCTTGAATGAGTAGGTGTGTCCAAACTTTTGACTGGTAGTGTACATTTGTAATTTTACTCAACAAGTTTGTTCAAATTCAGCTCACTTCAAGCTGAGTTTGTTGATTCAACGTACAATTGTAAGGCAACCAGCTGCAATAGGGTTGTGAGTTTGCTAAACATTTGGGCATATAGCCTAGCTGAACCAACATACCTTCCAAAGGCAAACATGAATTTGTAATTCGACTCAACAAATGTCTATACATTCAGCTCACTGTGAGCAAAGTTTGTTGAGTGAATCCAGGCTCTGTCGTAGCCGGCCGCGACCGGGAGACCCATGGGGCGGCGCACAATTGGCCCAGCGTCGTCCAGGGTAGGGGAGGGAATGGCCGGCAGGGATGTAGCTCAGTTGGTAGAGCATGGCGTTTGCAACACCAGGGTTGTGGGTTCGATTCCCACGGGGTGCCAGTATGAAAAAAAATATATATAATAATGTATGCACTCACTAACTGTAAGTCGCTCTGGATAAGAGCTTCTGCTAAATGACTAAAATGTAAATGTAAAATGTAACAAACTTGCACACATTAGCTCAATTTCTTGTCCTTCTGAAATCCACCCAAATCACAGAATAACGCTGATTAAGCAATTGGTTAAATTGGCTTTTTTACAGTGTACCATACACTTGTAAAGATTATACTCTGATATCATCCGATCAGCTGAGAGATAGGCTTACTTAGGTATAGCACAATTAAAAACAACCCCTTTCTTCTGTTCGTAACTCAGATGAGAGCATCAGCTAAAAGTGACCTAAAAAAAGGCAGTATGTGTGCATGATTGAAGCTCCAATCTCTGCTGTAAGTAACTTAATTCCTTATTCATTGGCCTAAAGTTTAGCTCAATTAGACATTATTACTATTTTAAACACCATCAATCCATGCTTTGTGCCACTGTGTGAAATGTTGTTCTGTACTGAATACTTATAAGAAAAGGGCCAACTCAAACGTTGTGTCTCCTTTTAAAGCGGCAATCAGCAGTAGAAACAATAACAAAGCGTCTTCCCCGCCCGTGGGGTTGGAGAAATGTAAATGTAACTTTCAAATTCATAGACAGAGCTATGGATGCAAGGACTGACCATCAAAAATATCAAAATTATAGTTTTAACCATGTTTTGAGGCTATATACTGTTTGTTTACAAACAAGTCCTTGAGAAAGTATTGCCTCTCATCTTGCTTGTGAGATGCATGCTGATTGCTGTGTGTGTGTGTGTGTGTGTGTGTGTGTGTGTGTGTGTGTGTGTGTGCGTGCGTGCGTGTGTTTGTTCAGTTATGATTACCTGCTGTGTATAGAGCGGTGTCTCTCAGTCCCCGCAGGCAGCGATAGAGTGGGGCCTGCTCATCCTAATGTACCTCACAGACCCATTCACAATCACAGGGACTTCTCACTGATCAGACCTGTAGGGAGACAGAGACACATCATATGAGAGACACACATAACACAGCCATGAGGACATTACCTGGGCAAATATGACTAAGTTAATGGACTTGCAGTCTAGCTAATGTAGACTTTGTTGGATACCACTGCAATGAGGCTAGCAGATCGATATTGAGCCATTAGAACATTCATTTTATAACATTATTGATTTGATAATGTCCAATTATCATCTTAAATTTACACAGAATTAAATGAATTGCATTAAAACAACACTGCTCTATGACTGCTTTATGGGAGGAGCAAAACATCCCATAACAAAACAATCTACCGGTAGCCTAAAGTAGCCTAGGCTACACCTCATGCCTCCTCATCAACTGCATCACTTGACAGGCACAGAAATAGGTCCAAGTGATCATTCACTACAGGCCTCCAGTCAACAAGTTCTCAGTATTTTAGGTTCAGCTATAAAAAATGCATAATGACTGTAGACTATTCTTCAGTGCTTGTTGTCAAATCCACAAAAAATGTCTTCCTTGAAAATATGGTTTCAGGAAAAAAGTTTTAGCCTGCCTATTTAAAGTCCTGTTTCAGAAATTCTGTACTTGTTGAGTAGTTTAATAATCCAGCACTTGCATCCCAATATGGTCCAAACACACCACACCAACAGACCTGCGTCCCCATAACCCTGGCACAGCCAGAGTTCAATGAATAGGCCTAGCACAGCCAACAGACAATTGCCAATTAATAAATAGCATTTTCTGAGAAATGTTATCACTGTCTCTTTAACAAAACAAAAGATGGATAAGCAAAATGAACAAACAGTAGGCCTACAAACAGCCAACATCACACACACAATGATTGACAGGTAAAATAACAGAAAGGTACCCTTGTAAAAGGGAAACAAAATGTAAATTGGTGGAGAGGCTCACCGGTGGCGTATCAAGCGGACATGCAGGGTAGGGTGCTGCATTGGAGGCTGTGGCCCCAGAGTGAGAGGATCCAGGGAGGGATTGTATGAGCACAGCGATCCAGAATGCCAGAGATCAAGTTACAGAGACGGTAAATATAGCAGTTGCCTATGACCTCCACAGGTCACTCAACACTCAGTGGCATTCCAATTTGCTCTTAAAGGACTAGCATTAAGGTTTTTCATAGGCCACGAATAGGCCATGCAGTGTAGGCCAGCAGCAACCACTGGGATGTGCTCTCTCTGTTATCTAAAGGTGTTTTCATTGTAACCCTACAAGGAATGGAAGTCAGTGAAATGTCCCCATAAGTTTCATCCAAAAGTGGAAAAAGACTAATTGAAATATTGTTTATCAACAAGTAACCATGGCTAGTTTTATATTAAAAATATACATTATATTTATATTATAATAGGTGTATGACACCATTTGGATACAAACAGGCAGCTATAGTCATAACTTGTGTTAGGCCTATTTTAAGAATGGGGGTAGTTCACCTGCAATATTACATAGTCTGGTTTGAAATGCATATCACATAATGGATAGTTGAAAGTGATGAAAACTGAAAGCCTGAGCTGATAGCTACTTTGAATGCAGGGAAGGGCGTGGGTGTACGGGGGCAAGGAAGCAGTAACGATACAGCTAGCCACTGTCAGCGCCAAATTCAATTTTTTTAATTTTTTTAATCCACCTTTATTTAACCAGATAAACCAGTTGAGAACAAGTTCTCATTTACAACTGCGACCTGGCCAAGATAAAGCAAAGCAGTGCGATAAAAACAACATCACAGAGTTACATATGGAATAAACAAAACGTACAGTCAAAAACACAATAGAAAATCTATATACAGTGTGTGCAAATGTATTAAGTTATGGAGGTAAGGCAATAAATAGGCCATAGTGCAAAATAATTACAATTTAGTATTAACACTGGAGTGATAGATGTGCAGAAGATAATGTGCAAATAGAGATACTGGGGTGCAAATGAGCAAATTAATAACAATGTAAATAACAATATGGGGATGAGGTAGTTGGGTGGGCTAATTACAGATTGGCTGTGTACAGGTGCAGTGATCGGTAAACTGCTCTGACAACTGATGCTTAAAGTTAGGATGATAGCTAGCCTCTATAACACCGACCTAAAAAGTCAGCCAGAAGATGTTTAGGCCTCTATCGCAATTCATGAATTATCTCGATTCACGGGTGATGAATTTGCAGTGTATTAAGGACTAACGGTCAATACACTAGGAGCTAGCAGCTTCCCAAAATTATATACTGCAGCAGTTGGCTAGAAACACGTATCACTCCCAGTCCCAGGGCAGGCAAGTTGGCTAGCTAACGTGTTAGCAGAGCGTGCGCGCGAACGAGTCAGAGCGCGGGCGTGTATTTTTTTATAAGGGGGCAGAGGTGGTTTTAGCTAAGCATCTGAATGTGACTCAAGACCACCAGTTTTAGCTTAGCTGCATTCATATTAAGAGATGAAGCATACACACATGAAGCATACACATTTTAGATAAACTATCAGAGTGGCATCAAAGCAACTGTTCAAGATGTGCCTGCAGCCACTAGCCACTGCATTCTTCACTCACCCCAGTCCGAGATCATCCCGTCTGTTGTCAGTCCCGCTGGCAGAGCGTCCCCAAAGTGGCTTCTAGCTGGCCTATCGGCGTCGTTAGACCACAGTTTTGAATATCGGTATGCTGAACCGATAGCATTTGATCTAGCTAGCTACTTTTCGCAATCACTGCCTTTGCATTTCAATAGTTTTTAGCTGACCAAGTAATGGACGTTTCTCTTTAACTGTGACGTTAGTTCAGCAAATAGCTGTCGTGGATTCGTTTATTCCTGTCCACGAACGTAAAACCAGAGGACCGCCTCCCACACGATCACCTTGGTGACGGACGTAAACAGCACACAAAGAAAAAGACCCCCACACTTATTCAGGTCTGCACACTCACGTTCACATCTGATCTGACATTGCTCACACAACTGCTTGCAAACTATTTTCAATTTATCACAACTCCCGTTGCGTCCCGTGGGGTTGTAGGCTCTGACTCCCTTTGCTTGCCTTTCCTTTATTGCTGTTTCTCGCCAAGACCATCCACGGCTGGAAAAAATAATCAAGTTAAAAGTCGACAATCCAGAAGAGGGCAGTGTTGTGTCATAATGAGTGCATTTTAACGTCACAACAAAGATTTTCTAGTATCCCTCTGGTCACATAACCACATAAATATAGATGTCATGGCGAAGGATAAGGATAGTGGTTATGACATTTCAAAATGTTAGATTTGGAATTCAGTAATACCACATAATACACACACAACACCATTAAACACAACACCATTAAATATTTAATACATGTTTAATGCAAGGTTCAATGAGATAAATGAAAAGGTGCATGTGTGTCCCTTGGTTACAAATCCTTTAGTTTGTTTCACAGCTACCAAAGCTGTTAAGAATAATTTAGTTATTTGCAGTCTAGTTACTCACACTGCAGCGACCGATTGTCTTTTTTTTTGGTAATTCATTAGGGTGACACAGATAATTCACATAATACAAATCATAAATCTACAATTCTGTGTCATTGAATGTTTTATCACCTGCCCTGCCTCTTATGAAAAGAAAGGTTTAGAAGCCAACATAATATTTAACATTATCATAGCAGCACCTCTAGAACTCCCATGCCCTCAAAAAATATGGCACATTTATTTGGATTTACATTGTTGTAATGTAGTTGAGCTGATACAGGGGCCATTTGTTGTAACTTCCACCAACGCAATGGAAGGTAAAACAACTGGAACTGGCCACAGACAACTTCATAATAAGCCAGCCTTACATAAAAGAGGCTAGTAGCAATGACTGCATAGACAGCTCCAATGTCTTCAACGTCTCACAATCAAAGTAATAGTAGAATAATTGAATGCTACACTGTAGAAAGAAGACTACTATTTATTATTACATTGTATGCATCTTTCTCTACACAGGTGAGTAATATGGAGTTCAGAGGAAATACATCAGTCTGCTTATCTGCAATTTAAATGGCATTCGATCATATAAACTCATACAGCCATCATTATATTTATGCCACACAGATATATACCTTTTCTAAACATTTGCATATACTGTAGTAAGCACATTTAGACAGCA
Source organism: Coregonus clupeaformis (assembly GCF_020615455.1). Taxonomy (NCBI): domain Eukaryota; kingdom Metazoa; phylum Chordata; class Actinopteri; order Salmoniformes; family Salmonidae; genus Coregonus; species Coregonus clupeaformis. The sequence goes on along the minus strand of NC_059196.1, from coordinate 15,392,674 downwards.
TTGTTACATCCAGGAGGCAGCCAATCAGAAAACAGTCTCTATACTGGTTGAACCCATGGAACACACATATATCAGGTGTTTAGAATCATGCTAATTTCGATGTAGCTAGCTGCCCGGTTTACCTAGCCTGCAATGGCTGAAATGCTCAGATTATTTTGCCACATGTAAACCCATTCCCTTCAATAAAACAGTAAGTGGTACATTACTTTAGTATCCCTTTCTTCTTCCCACATTTTACACAATGATGAGAATACACTAGGTTAGGTTGAATAAGCAGAAGGATTCATACCTACAACAGAACAGCAGGAGATATATACAGTATATACTGTACCTGATTATTGTGGAGCTGCATAATGGCTTTATAAATCATTTGAGGTTCAGGATAGGCACTAACCCACAACAACTATACATATTTGTACTACTCCAGAACAAATAACACATGAATGAATTATAAAGCATTGGCTATTAAACCCAGACTAGAGTGAGGTGTTGACCTGGAATAGATGCCAAACAGATCCTTCACACTAAAATATACTGATCTTGAACATAACTAGTGCATCAATTCAGTGTGTGCTGACAACTAGGGAAAGCATATCACACAAAAATAAATAAATAGATATTATAAATAAACATTATAAATACAAATTAATTACACATTTCTGCACTTCAAACATGTCAAGCTCTAGCAGATATAGGTTGATAACTTGATTCAGAATCCTTAAATGTGCTATGTTTATGCTGATGAAACTGAAATAAAAGGAAACATTGCAGTAAGAACTGGTAGTTCAGGGAGCAATGGTTACAGGCTCAGATGACTGTCGCATAGCTGATTCAATTTTCCTTTAATTACTGTACCACTCTCAATTTTCACACTTTGTTAGCAGTGGTGCCTACACTAAAACATTATTTCAGAAACCAAGGGAAGCCATTACATCTAGGCTATGCTATTATCTGAATGTACATGGAGCCACGGCTACAGATTCAGATGAATGTTTTATTCCTTTATATTTGATTAAATCTTTACCCCTTTATACAGTGCCACTCTCAATATTAACATTAATGCATTAGTGTGCCTGCCAGTGCATACTGACTACATTTAAAACATGGGTTCACTAACCAAGGGACGCTGTCTAGAGTAGACCAAGTAGCCATCTAAGCCACAGAGAAAGATAAGGCCTACCGAAAATAATGGACCCTTAATGCTTATTACTATGTTGTGAAGTAATGACAAAATAAATACAACAAGTGGTATGAAATATGTTGCTATGGTCTAATTTCCAATATTTTGAGAGATCTAGCTCTGTTAAGTGCATCTTCCAATACTTTACTGTCTTCCAAATCTGACAATGACATAATACAACATATTATGTAAATGAAGATACAATAGGGAAATGAGCAGCCTGTAAATTGGGATTTAAAGTGGCGGTGCACCTCAGCTGTGAAGTACCAAGCAATGCCTTAGTTCTACTGTCCCAGACAACAGCTATTGACCTAGCGACCTTTGCCCTCACGATGACAAAAATAACACCAAGCATGAGCCTCTTTACACACAAGGAAAATGCATCAACAATGCAATGAATAGTACACAGTTCATACAAATCTTTGGTGAACACACAAAGTCTCTGTCTGCAATATCCCTAAGATACTGTGGCTCTGGCACAGAAGCAAACGTGTCAGTAGGTGTTAAAACGTAATCTAGGCCTAACATGTACGGACAGTCCCAGACAGTGGAAGGATCCACCCAAATGCAAAAACCTGAACACAAACTACATAAAAACATACTTAGCAAAGGACATTCTCATGCAGCACTATATGGTACATCAGTTATTTCAGTCAGAGGCATCAATATCCTAAAAACACTAGGGTACAACTGGCCAAAGAAAGCCAATTTGAAAACTCCAAAAATACTAATCTTACTGAACTAAACTTAGAATAACTAAAACTATGGCTTGGTCTTATAAGGAAGTGGAATAACACAGAGCAATGAAGACTTCAGTTAGCTACAGTACAATCAACCTAGTACACTCAAAACACTGTCTGTGGCACAGCAGTATACATATCCTTTCATCAACATCCTCTGTATACCACAGGGTATGCAATGGGAGATTGATTGTCTTAAAGATACACTGGTTGTACTCTGCAATATCTCCTGTTCTCCTCCCCCGAATATAGACTTTTTAGGAGTCAAGGGCAGAGGTGTTACACCAATACGAAGAGGGGACTCAGCCACACATAATATGCACAGCTTTAGAGGGCAGCATACAAGACACATTTGTTGTGATTAGTTGGTGTGTGTGCATGTGTGGTGCAGTGAGGTGAAACACAACAAAGCCAGTCAGAATCAGAGTCAGAGTCGCTGTTATTCCTGATAGTGTGTCCCACACTGAATGTAGAACATAGGATGGGCATAAGGAGGGGTGCAGGGAATTCTTCAGACAAGATTAGGATGGGGAAGGGTATGAGCATAGAAATGTAATTACTAGAACTGCATCCCCATTCAAGTCAATGTGCCATGATAGGTGGACGATCTAGTAATTATATTTCTATGGTGGGGGAGTTAAGGTTTTGGAGTTAAGGTTTGATAGTGGTTTGACAGTGGTAGTAGTCCCTCGGCCAGCCTTAGGCACCACCAGGAGTTCGTCCCCGTCCTGGATACTGTAGGAGTGGAGGGCTCTGGTGTGGTACTTCATCTCCTCCGGCCCAAATACACTCTCCTTGTCGATGTAGTAAAGACGCATCTGATTGGCCGACAGCTGCACCACTGTCCTCAGCTGTTTCTTCAGCTCGGCCACAGTCTGGTCCAGGCGGATACTCACCTCCTCCACCTTGTCCTCGCAGTGCACCTCCACCTTGGCGTGGCAGCGGGGTCGAAGGTCGATCTCAGCCAAGGGTTCCAGCTTCCCGTATTTGGTCACCAGGCAGTGGTACCTAGGACGGCAGGTATAGATGGGTTTAGCAACACACAAACACACTAAATATACCACAGTCATCTAGGCTAAGCTATTTTACATTATGGTTAGGTGAGGTTATAGTAATTATTTTTAATGAATGTGAAGATTTTATTTTTAGTGTGCACATTTTAATAGGCACCTGATACTACAATTAAGCCAGTAAAGTATGTGCCAAATCCTTTTGAATGGATATATGCAGTCTAACTGGATGAGTGAAAGGAGAAGCATGGAGTGTTGTATACCTGTAAGGAAGCTCCTCCTCTGGGTAGTCTACATGGTAACGGATGAAGAACCTCTCGGAGTCCTCTCTCTCCCCGTCCGTCACCACACTGCCATTGAGTGATGATACAGAGGGCAGGCTGCGAGGATGAAGGGTGAGCTTTTCAGTATCTAGAGATATATGGCACTGTTGCAGTATTGTGTGTGTGTGTTAACACAATGTCACAGTGAGTACGTTTACATCGACAGTAATAATCAGTGGTGTAAAGTACTTAAGTAGAAATACCCGTTTTTTGGGGTATCTGTACTTTACTTTACTATTTATATTTTTGACAACTTTTACTTTTAATTCACTACATTCCTAAAGAAAATTATGTACTTTTTACTCCATACATTTTCCCTGACAACCAAAAGTACTCGTTACATTTTGAATGCTTAGCAGGACAGGAAAATTGTCTAATTCACACACTTATCAAGAGAACATCCCTGGTCATCCCTACTGCCTCTGATCTGGCGGACTCACTAAACACACATGCTTCGTTTGTAAATTATGTCTGAGTGTTGGAGCATGCCCCTGGCTATCTGTAAATTAAAAAAAACAAGAAAATGATGCTGTCTGGTTTGCTTTATAGAAGGAATTAAAACGTATTTATATTTTTACTTCTACTTTTGATACTTAAGTATATTTTAACAATTACATTTACTTTTGATACTTAACTATATTTAAAACCAAATACTTTTAGACTTTTACTCAAGTAGTATTTTACTGGGTGACTTTCATTTTTACTTGAGTCATTTTCTATTAAGGCATCTTTACTTTTACTCAACTATGACAATTGGGTACTTTTTCCACCACTGGTAATAATTATATATTAAACTGATTATGGCAGTAGGCAGATTATGCAATAGTCATGTAAACACCTTACTCTGTTTATCATAATCGGCGTAAGGTCAAAATCGAAGTAAGCATACGCCGATTAAAACACCTGGTTTTCTGAATAATCTTTCAAATTATTAGGTCATATTAACACCTTAATCGGCGTTCCAGCGGTGTATTTGATCTGAGCATGTGCTAGCACCAGCCAAGCGAGCCTCCCTCTTTAGCGCAAGTGAAGTGAGTTCGGAACAACTGAATGCATCCGTCTTAGAAGTAGTTTTCACATACAAACTTTATATGTCCGAAATCAGAATCAAAAAAGAACATGGTCGCTGTGGTAGAACGTTTATTTTGATTGGCAATTTTTTGCATTTATCAGTGTGCCATTAGGTAACCTGATTTCAGATGTGTCCATGTAAACAGGTTTATTAGGGAAATTTTTCTTCTTGCAAAGCATGTAAGCGTTTTTAATCAAACTATTATATTAATCTGACAATCCACAATAATCGCATTATTGTGTGCATGTAACTGTACTCAGTGAAAAATGAGCTCTCTCAACTAATTTGTGTGTTGAGGTCTGTGTGGTTGCCTCAGACACCCAGTAGCTCCCAGAGAAACTTACTGTGAGACCATGAGGCTCCGGCGCTCTGTGTTGGTATAGGTCTGCAGTAAAGGAATCCCCTGCAGCCTCACATCTTCCAGTTTAGGAAACTGGTTCAGCTTCTCTATGTCCTCCCATTGGTTAACACCTGACACACACACACACACACACACACACACACACACACACAAATATCAATCTGAACTGAAAGGAGTCCAAGGTCAGTTTCCAGTCAAGGACACAACCCCAATAGACTCTGGTTGATACCTGAGTTGGACAGATTGATGCTGCGTAGGTTGGGGAAGAGGTGCCGCAGCATGTCTTCCGAGTCCTGAATGGAGCTCAGGTTGCAGTTGGACATGACCAGAGTTTCCAGGCCGGGGAACATGGGGCCAATCTTGCGCACCTCGGCCCAGTCCTGCAGGTTGTTGTCGGTGATGTGCAGCAGGCGCAGTGTGGGGCAGGGCACAGTAGAGGCTGACACGGTGGTGTACTCATTAAGGCACAGGAACAGCTCCTCCAGCCTGGCGGACAGCAGGGCAGGGCATGGAGCAACACAGGGCTCAGTATATAGACCATTCACTTTTCTTAATGCTTCTACTGTAATGTACTGTTAGCTGCCTGCAACCTGGACCTCATGACAGACCTCACTACTCTCTCCAGTCCACAATACTCGAGAAAGACACAAAATCCCTCTCACTGACTTAGGAAAACACATTTTTCTGTCTTGAGAAGTGAACAATCAGAGTTGCCTTTGATAAAAATGTGTTTAAAAGCAGTGTAGCATTAAAGGTTTATCTTACTCAGGCATCTCCCGTGTTAGTACGAGCACCGTGTTCCAGGACACTTGAGTGTTGTTGAGTACCAGGCGTCGGACTCGGGCAAAGGCCTTAGCACCGCTAGGCTCCAAGACAACCTCACTTAGCGGGTTGGAGCTCAGGTTGAGGAAGTCCAGGTTGGGGATGTTTGATACAATCTTACTGATCTGAAAGGAGTGGCTTCAAACTTAGTGTGACATCCTCAATATAATTATTCATACATACATGTAAATAGCTACAAGGATATGGGTGAGATTGCATACAGGTAGAGGAATTCTTGTACAAAGTTACTATAAAATGTACCCAATTCTTGTACTCAGTGTACTCAATGTTTCCCATCTTGGCAGAGTACCCTAGTTGAACCTACCCACCTCATGCCAGTCCTGGAGCTTGTTGTGGGACAGGTCGAGCTCCATCACGTGGGCACAGAAGGCTGCGATCTCTCTCTGCTCTCCCGCATGGCTGATTCCACAGCCAGCCAGGACGAGCACACTGGGAAGGTTCAAACGATCTGGAGAGACAGAGCAGAATAACTTGAGTAAACCAGGCCTATCTCTACCACCGCTCAATCATCATAATCGTCATCATCATCTTAATTGAGCTGCTGAAGAGGAAGGAAACTACTCAGGGATGCCAATGGTGTTTTTAAAACAGAGTTTAATGGGTAAAACTGTGGATGGATCATATTGAAGTCCTCACCTTTCATGGGCGAGCCCTGTGGGAGAGTTGGCACTACCACCACACCCATGCCAGGCCCTCGGCGGTACGGGAAGTTCTCCGGGCTGTACTTCTCGCTGAGAACCTGCATGAAGGTGCGGCCCTCCTCTTCAGGTGGATCCATGGCCCCACTGTCCCACATCCCCTCTGGGTCGGCTGGGTCGCCGAAGTGGTAAAAGAGCCAAACACTCATTGAGGTTAGCCTGGCAAGGTCAGCTGGCTGAGACAATAGTGGGAGTCATTCACCTTCACGCCCACATCCAATCCCTCGGAGGGGCTCGGTCATCACTGACACTAGCCTGACCTGTTTCACCTTCTAAACAGTTATGGTCATAAAGTGCATTCGGAAAGTATTCAGAATCCTTGACTTTTTCCACATTTTGTTACGTTACAGCCTTATTCTAAAATTGATTAAATTGTTGTTGTTTTTAGTAAATCTACACACAATACCCCATAACGACAAAGCATAAACAGGTCTTTAGAAATTTTTGCTAATGTATTTAAAATACAAAACTGAAATCTCACATTTACAGTAAACAGTGGAATTGGCTTATATATAAGTATTCAGACCCTTTACTCAGTACTTTGTTGAAGCACCTTTGGCAGCGATTACAGCCTTGAGTCTTCTTGGGTATGACGCTACAAGCTTGGCACACCTTTGGGGAGTTTCTCCCATTCTTCTCTGCAGATCCTCTCAAGCTCTGTCAGATTGGATGGGGAGCGTTGCTGCACAGCTATTTTCAGGTCTCTCCAGAGATGTTCGATCAGGTTCTAGTCTGGGCTCTGGCTGGGCCACTCAAGGACATTCAGAGACTTGTCCCGAAGCCACTCCTGCGTTGTCTTGGCTTTGTGCTTAGGGTCGTTGTCCTGTTGGAAAGTGAACTTTCGCCCCAGTCTGAGGTCCTGAGCGCTCTGGAGCAGGTTTTCATCATGGACCTCTACGTACTTTCCCTCGATCCTGACTAGTCTCCCAGTCCCTGCTGCTGAAAAACATTCCCACAGCATGATGCTGCTACCACCATGCTTCACCATAGGGATGGTGCCAGGTTTCCTCCAGAGGTGACGCTTGGCATTCAGGCCAAAGAGTTCAATCTTGGTTTCATCAGACCAGAGAATCTTGTTTCTCATGGTCTGAGAGTCTTTAGGTGCCTTTTGGCAAACTCCAAGCGGGCTGTCATGTGCCTTTTACTGAGGAGTGGCTTCGTCTGGCCACTCTACCATAAAGACCTGATTGGTGGAGTGCTGCAGAGATGGTTATCCTTCTGGAAGGTTTTCCCATCTCCACAGAGGAACTCTGGAGCTCTGTCAGAGTGACCATCGGGTTCTTGGTCACATCCCTGACCAAGGCCCTTCTCCCCCGATTGCTCGGTTTGGCCGGGCGGCCAGCTATAGGAAGAGTCTTGTTGGTTCCAAACTTCGTCCATTTAAGAATGGTGGAGGCCACTGTGTTCTTGGGGACCTTCAATGTTGAAGAAATGTATTGGTACCCTTCCCCAGATCTGTGCCTCGACACAATCCTGTCTCGGAGCTCTACGGACAATTCCTTCGACCTCATGGCTTGGTTTTTGCTCTGACATGCACTATCAACTGTGGGACCTAATATAGACCGGTGTGTGACTTTCCAAATCATGTTCAATCAATTTAATTTACCACAGGTGGACTCCACCTGGACTCCAAGTTGTAGAAACATCTCAAGGATGATCAATGGAAACAGGATGCACCTTTACTTATGTAAATAAGGTATTTCTGTTTTTTATTTGTAATAACATTTTGCAAAAAATTCTAACAATCTGTTTTCGCTTTGTCATTGTGGGTTATTGGGTGTAGATTGATGAGGGGAAAAAATAATTTAATCAATTTTAGAATAAGGCTGTAAAGTAACAAAATGTGGAAAAGGTCAATTTTCCCTGAATACTTTCCGAATGCACTGTACAATACATACCAGTCTTCACTGAAAAGTATGCTATTCACATACGACACATTCAATTTTCATCTACAGTATTTCAATCAGGCATGTTAACAGTTACTCTTTTACATGGTCATTCAGTTGATGCTGCTTGATATAAATGCCTTGGACACAAAACAGTCAGAGCATAATAATATGCATTTCCCTTTAAGAGGGAAGAGGAGGCTCAGTGATAATGCTATGGAAGGGAGTGACGGAGGGAGTCGTCTGTCCTAAAGTCCTTATCAGTAAAACGCAGTGAGACTTTCCCATTTAAACTTTAAAGCCCTCTGAACGCCTGAGGAAAGGGTAGGCCTATCCCGGTGATTCTCTTTTTTTATTATGTACTCGAGACCAAAAACTAATTAATTGAAAAAGTGGATAGACTTCTGCTCTTTGGCCATAATATTTAATGTTTAACCAACTGAGCAGGCAAAATTTGACATATTCCGGAAACACTGATGACATCATCTGGTGTGCATCATGTGATTTTAAACAACTATGAGCAGGCAAACGTTAGTAGTGTTTGACTACAAAAAATGGAAACCGTCATTTTCAAATATTTTGATATTGGGGTGGTGCTGGAGATGATTAATGAAGTTGTCAAGTGGTGATATTTCAACAACAAAAAAAGACAAAAATAACGATATTCAATTGGAAAAAACAAAACACATTTTTGAACGCCTCGCAGGTTGCCCTAGATACACCACCATCTGCTGCTAATGTAGAGGTTTTACTGAAATTAAAGTAATAGTATCATATTACAGTACTTCACCAGCACGTGTAGGTCACAGTAAACCAGGAAGGAATTGGCTTATATTTGTTATATTACAACAACCATAAAAGGAAATGATAGATTACAGTATCCATAATATACTTATACTTATCATTGTACAAAACTGACAAGTTACTATTAGGCTATTGACCAATATGAGCAAAATTATTTCATTAACATACATGAGTGTGAGGAAAAAAATAGGTAGTATAAAGTACATTGATACTACAGTAACAAGTGTGCTCTGTAGGCTAAGTGTCTTACCTCCAGCAACGTTCCTCTCCACCAGTCCACTATCACAGCTCATTGTGGGTTTCTGCAGAGAAGGCCTGTCAGAGGAACACCGTTTTTGGAATTGAGGGCCATTCATGTGCTGGTGGGATGGACTTGCAAGTAACACTAGTATAAAAGGAAGTACACATCTCTCTTCCTCCCATAGAGTTTGATAGAGGACTCTAGATGGATAAACCTGTTTTGGCATGGACATTGCCGTTGAGTGCTTACACCATTTTAAAGTAGTCAACTGGGTGGGACCTCATATGTGTTAAGGAAGGATCACATGATTCTATCCAGGTCATCAGGATTATACTCGTGAGCAAACATTCCATAACTCTAGGTGGCAGTAAATCGCCAAACCTTGGCTTTATACCTGTTCACACAACATACTCTAGGTGGCAATATGCACCCTTTCAGTTTGTTTGCCAAAATTGACTACTTCAAAATGGAGACACCTCAATGACGCCAAAGATATTCATAACTATTGACACATTAAATCACGTATTTGTATATTTCCATTAGGGAACACCTTCTTTGAACAAAACTCAATTTGCCCTTGCACTCCTTGTAAACAATGCCTTTTTTTTTTTTTACTTTGGCAAAGGGTCACTTCTACAAAACTTAGTGCACTCTATTCGCAACAGATTCTAGTTTTGGGAACAGAAAAATGTATTGAGATCGGGCTTTTCTTCTATGAGAAAATCAGCAGAATGTCGGCCCAGTTCCATCTCGCTCCATACTCTCCCATTGCCAGCCACTGGGCTTCCTCTCCACACCATATTTGATTTATACATCTGATGAAACATCTGTCTCCTTGTTCTATCTGTGATGGCGCTACCTGTGCGCTCACAGACGTCATAATGGGACATTTATAAAGATATCTCAATCATTCTCAATGCTTACTCCATAGTGGCTGGCCGGGCAGGGGCAGAGAGGCTGAGCCCTCCTCCTTCAGACTTCTCTCCAGTGAGGGGCAGCAAGGTGAACAGGAGGGACAGGCAGATGCCACGTGAGAGTAGACACTGGAATCAAAACAAACCATACGCAGTTATGCATGACATTCAAATGACATTTAAAAAATCTACATAAATATGTATTGTTGACTTGTTAAAGTATAACTTTGAGGGGCAGGTATAAAAAATATCTGCATGGAAAGGAATTCATATTGTAAATAGGCCTAGGCCTAGTCATGTTATTAGTTTGACTAGGCTATAGCCTAGTCCAGGGATCATCAACTAGATTCTGCTGCAGGCCAATTTGTTCTTGAGCGGATGGTCAGGGGACCAGAACATCATTACAAATAATATTTGACTAAAACTGAATCTTTTCAAACCTTGCTTACATTTGTATTCGATCACATATATCTCTCTATTATGCGTGGGAATACTTTGGAACAGATTTCCCAAATTAAAATCACTCGGAGCTGATTTGCTGGTGTTTTTAATCTTTTATGTCCAACATTGAAAAAATTGTTGGAAACTTGAAAACTTGGGGGGCCAAATAAAATCAGCCGCGCTCCGCCAGTTGGGGACCCTGGCCTTGGCTTTGTCACTGACATTGTATCATGTTTTGTGAATAACTTGGCTCTGATGAATATCAAGTGGCACATAAACTGTCCATAATATGGTGCTGTTAGCTTCAGAATAGAAGGAATACAAGGACCAAATTACATAGCTTTTAACAGAGGTTCAGATATGGTCATGAGGTAGTTTGTGAGAATAGTTAACCTGGTCTCAGATCTGTTTGTGCTATTGCCAATTACATTTCTGTAATTTTCAAGCCAAACATGATGTTTGTGCAATCCATGCCAAATACTTGTCACTCATTCTGTGAGAATAGCTATCTAGCTAAATTACAGCTCAGATATTGCTCAAATTAAGTATTTGATATACTAGCTAGTACTACAGTACAGCAAATGTACATAATGAGTGCTGCAGAGAGCTAGCTAATAATATGCCAATCATATCAGGGACAATTACGTGCAGATCGACTCTAGCACGAAAAAGAACACAAAACAAGAACCATTAACGGACAACGCTACGTTAGAAAATAAATATGTCATGCGTGAAACGTATTTTATAGCTAGGATAAACGTCGAGACTGATTACAACGAGATTTCATAAACGTTACACAAAAACATTCCGTACAATTTGACTGTAGCTTTCACCTGCTAGTTATCTGCAGTATCAGTGGTTTGCTAGTTTACAATTTATTAGGATTAACGTTACACTAGTACGATTTGCTAACTAGATTAGCTAACTAAAACGTTACATTGCATCTTCTCTTCTACGAATGGTCAGAGACTGGTCCAGACTCCACAGTCAGCATCATTGAATGACCCATGTAATGACAATGCATCAACATGACACAACTGCTATTGTCATAATACGATTGCATTAGCTAGATATAATCCAAAGTAATATATATATACATTTAATATTTTCGCATTTCCAAACTCACCTTTATTGACCTGCTCTGTGTAAATGTCTTGTTATTGATTCAACTGTCATTGCCCCCCTCTCATCCCGGAAATGACGTAGATTTATGAACCGTCTGGATATTTTCCCTAGATCTTGCATGCGCAGCATTGGACAGTATACTAAATGTCTTTGAATACATCATTCGTTATAATAACCCATTTACAGTCATAGGTAATGCTACTATAGCTGGCTAGACTTACACTGGTAATGATGCGAAAGGTTTGACAATCAGTTTGCTGACTAAATATGTTGCATGTCGGTATCTCTGCTAAAACGTTTTCAGGGATATACTTCCTTCCCCTCTTGCTGTTGCATAAAATACAAATTATGAATTAAGTTTGATGACTTTGACTGAAGGAGTGGTGGGCAAAACCTAGCACATCCACTTGTACATGACTAGTGTCACTGAAATTCCCATGAATGTACATCTTTCTTACCCTGTCCTGCAGCGCCCTCTCCTGGTAGAGAAACTTGTTGTTTTGGTTCAATCCAAAGAGGTGCTGTCACTGTACTGGCGACATCTCTACTGAACACCCCAGCCTGGTCTCATACTAGACGTAACATAGTATATGTAAATCCGAGACTCTAAATTAGTAAGTTACTTTTGATACAGTATGTTATTTTTGGTATGGTTACATAAGGCAGAATGTTACTTAAGGCAAAAATGAAAGGAGAATGGTTGGTCGGGGTGGATGTATAACGTGAACGTCTAGCAACTCAAAGGTTGCATGTTCAAATCTCATCATGGACAACTTTAGCATTTTAGCTAATTACCAACTTTTCAATTACTTAATACTTTTTAGCTACTTTGCAACTACTTAGCATGTTAGCTAACCTTTCCCCTAACCCTAACCACAGATAGAACAATGAGACAGATATTTAACCGGATGTATAAATGTCAAGGATCCGGTTGGCGTTTCCACTCACTACCAGATATGATGGTGAGAGGAAGCCCAGTGGCTGGCAGTGGGAGAAGATGGAGCGAGGTGGATTTTGGCTGACATTCTGCAAATTTTCTCATCAATGAAACATTTGATCTCAATACGGTTTTCTGTTTCCAAAACTAGAATCTGTTATGAACAGAGTGGACTAAGTTTTGTAGACTTTACCCTTTGCCAAGGTTTTAAAGAATTGAGTTGTTTAGAAGGAGTAGAAGGATGACTTGAGTTATTGCACACGCGCACTTCACAGAGTAGGCGTTCCCTAACGGAAATATGCAAATGCAGGCCAGAACGCGTCAATAGACTCTCGCTAGCTCGTGCTTGGCTCTTCCCACCTCCTTGCTTGTTCTGCCCATTATGATTAATTTGCTCCCATTGGAAACGACAGGCTTTGGTCTATCTTGGGTTAGTTATACAAATATTTGCCCTAACCTTAACCCTTTTAGCTAACCCTTCCCCTAACCCTAACCCTAACTATTCTGAACATATTGTAGGTTTTGCAAATTCGTAACATATTTTACTTTTGCAAATTCGTAACATATCATACGAATTGTAATTTGTAACATATCATACGAAATGATTGATGGAAATCCACAAATTAATACATCCATACGAAACTTAACATACCATACTAAATGGAGTGTCTCGGATTTATGTAAAGAATAATACAAAATCATCTGAGACCAGGTTGAACACCCTGGTGGAGTAGAAGAGAGCCAGGGCCTGGAGGGCAACCAATGTGTACTAAACACACTGCAGGCTCAAATGGTTGTTGTTGTTTTTGTTGTTAAGGTAAATTACTGTTGTTACCTTATATGAAAGAGTAACAGAAAAGCTTCTTGGGAAAAAACGACTACAGGAAGTTTCCTCCCACTGAGTGGTGTAAATTTGGCTCAACTAAACATATTAGTTTGCCACCTAGTTGGACAACAGGAAAACTATGTTTACTGAAAAGTAAGCTTCTCTGTAAGCATTATTAGAAGTCCTATACACCTGAACTGACCAAACACTTTTTCCACATTGCCCAAATACACCACCTACGCCATGCACCCACCCTGCTGTTTTCCTTCGGAAACCAAGCTTGAGTCTCGTCTTTCTAACACCCCTGAGTAATGAGAGAGGGACTCTTTGCCAAGACGCATTGGGTGGATGAGTGGAAAACAAAACAGAAAGAAATAGCATTGTAAAACAGAAATAGATGTAGACCTACCCACAACAGTTGCGCTGTAGCTTTGTGACCCTGTAGTTAGGGGCCAGAAAACAGCCATGGCAGATGACTCCATCCAGGCAGCACAGGGTAAGATCTGTTTGTGGACCTTGTTTTCCATTCAGGCTGGTTACCCAGGAGTTGTCAGCTCAGCTCTGTCAAAGAAAACTTGACATGATTGGTTTAACCCTCTCTCATCAATGAAATAAAGGAAAGTAAACAACAGGCCCTTCAAATCGCTGAGATTGTTTGGGAGCGAGGTCCCATCAATATCCCATCCTTAACGGTCATTTAAAACAAAGCCGTCAATATTTGATCTCTGTTGTCGTTTATTCTCATTTAATTAGATGATTTATGTACATTTTCAAGGCAGATAGATTATTACATCCAGCTGTACAATTATGGAACATCAGAGGCAGGGTGAACAGATGAAACATTTTAAATCAGCGTGTGACCAAAGAACAGGTGGAGTAGTCTCAGTCCACAATGTCTGTTTGTTAATTGAAAAAAATAAAATAAGGCTGATTAAAAAAATTAAAAAAGGTGCAGTATCAATCTAATTATCTGAGGATTAGAATATTTAAATGATCAACAATCATGAATAACAGCAATTATTAACTGTTGAATACAGGTAGGTAAAAGTACACAGCTGAAAATAATCTTTATCTTAATCTTCGATGATGGCTGTCAGATTATTTTTGTCAGGGTCTCAGCATTTGACAAAACCTGGAGAAAACACAAGCTTGAAATGACTATACACTAATTTGACTGGGATTTAGAGTTTGACATTGATTACAAGACAATCAAACCACACTACAATAAATAAGTTCATTGGGTGGTACATAAATAGGGAGTTATGATTTCATCCACTCACTCAGACTTCTCTTGAGTTGCTCAACATACATTAGCCCATATACTGTATATCACAAAATGAAAATAAACTATGAATCATTATTTTAAATACAATGAAAATCAGCACAGAGATGATAGATAATAAAAATTGTGTAGTACCTTAGATCGAGCGTTTATCATGTGCAACTACAAAACAGACTCCAATCTTACCCATATCAATGTCAGCATGTTATGTGATTGTATTTTACATTTGTATTTATTTATTCCAAACAGTGCTCTTGATCAGTAGTACTGATTTAAACCATAGTTCCTATGTAACCCTCATAGTTACCAACAGTATGTGCAGTATTACGAATCTTCCCCAATAGGTTGCTTTTGTCTCTTTCCACTGCCCTTTGTCAAAATAAGTCAATGCCAACAACCCACAGGGATTCAAGTCCACAAAGTCCTCTTAAATGGGTATTTTTATATTTTCTACGTATGGTTGCACTCATGAAAGCTCTTTACCAGTCTTTCTCTAGATGAGCAAGGACTAGGCATATCGCTCACAATGGAAACAGTCATCACACTTTCTTTATCAAGGTGGCTGTGAAAGGTGAAAGGTCACAACATGGCTATTCTTTCCATGTGTTGTTCCACTTCCTCAATGTGTTGTGCTGTCCGCCCCTGGTATCGCCACCATGTGCAGAACTTGACAACGAGCTCCATTGTGACTTGCTGTTGAACTGCTGTCTGTCTGCTTGAGTCATCAGAACGTTTCCAGAGCGGTTAGAGCCATTAGAGCATGTCGTCGTACGCCTCTCTGACCGGGGCTCTCTTGGTACGGCGCGGTCTCAGGCTGGAGAAGCAGGAGGAGGCAGTGAGGGCGATGCGGCTCAGGCCCAAGTTCAGGCAGTGCACCTCGGATGTGACGGGCACCTCGGAGAAGAGGGCGTGGTCACGGGACAGCCGTGTCAGGGTGTCACTGTTCTCAATGTCCTTCACGATGTTCAGGATCTCCTGGCGCTCCGTCTGCCGAGTCATCCCGCGGATGTTCAAGATGGCCGACACATGTTTCTTCCTGCAAACAGAGGAGGAGAAAGAGGGCTCAGTCTAGTCCATGTTTTGTCATATAGGCCACATCTAGCCAATAAAGCATTGATTGAGTTGATTTGAAAAGAGTGTATCTTGCATCACTGCAATGGCAGAGTTAACCATCACAAGGACATGATATGGGTAGGAATAAAGATAATCATGAAAATATAGAGAGGGCAGTCAGCTCTGAGGCAAGTCACTAAGGAACAGGGAAAGTTGGACAAAACAGTTACCTATGTAAGAATGCTGTTCATCGACTACAGCTCAGCCTTCAACACCATAGTGCCCTCCAAGCTCATCACTAAGCTTGGGGCCCTGGGTCTGATCCCCGCCCTGTGCAACTGGGTCCTGGACTTCCTGACGGGCCGAACCCCAGGTGTTGAAGGTAGGCAACAACACCTCCGCTACGCAGGGCCCCCACAAGGGTGCGTGCTCAGCCCCTCCTGTACTCCCTGTTCACCCATGACTGCGTGGCCACCCCGTCTCCAACTCAACCATCATGTTTGCAGACGACACAAAAGTGGTGAGCCTGATTACCAACAACGACAAGACAGCCTACAGGGAGGAGGCAAGGGCCCTGGCAGAGTGGTACCAGGAAAATAACCGTTTCCTCAACGTCAACAAAACTAAGGAGCTGATCGTGCCAACTCTCCTGCTATCTCTCTCAGAATTACCTTCTTGATCCAAAGCAGTCAGGTTTCAAGACTGGTCATTCAACTGAGACTGCTCTTCTCTGTGTCACGGAGGCTCTCCGCACTGCTAAAGCTAACTCTCTCTCCTCTGCTCTTATCCTTCTAGACCTATCCGCTGCCTTTGATACTGTGAACCATCAAATCCTCCTCTCCACCCTCTCCAAGTTGGGCATCTCCGGCGCTGCTCACTCTCATTGCGTCCTACCTGACAGGTCGCTCCTACCAGGTGGCGCGGCTAGAATCTGTCTCCACACCACGTGCTCTCACCACTGGTGTCCCCCAGGGCTCAGTTCTAGGCCCTCCCCTATTCTCTCTATACACCAAGTCACTTGGCTCTGTCATATCCTCACATGGTCTCTCCTATCATTGCTACGCAGACGACACACAATTAATTTTCTCCTTTCCCCCTTCTTATAACCAGGTGGCGAATCGCATCTCTGCATGTCTGGCAGACATATCAGTGTGGATGTCGGATCACCACCTCAAGCTGAACCTCGGCAAGACGGAGCTGCTCTTCCTCCCAGGGAAGGACTGCCCGCTCCATGATCTGGTACGGCAACTGCACCTTCCGCAACCACAGGGCTCTCCAGAGGGTGGTGCGGTCAGCCCAACGCATTACCGGGCGCACACTGCCTGCCCTTAAGGACATTTACAGCAGGATGTCAAGAAGATCATCAAGGATCTCAGCCACCCGAGCCATTGCCTGTTCACCCTGCTATCATCCAAAAGGTGAGGTCAGTACAGGTGCATTAACACTGGGACCGAGAGACTGAAAAACAGATTCTATCTCAAGGCCATCAGACTGTTAAATAGCCATCACTAGCCGGTCTCCACCCAGTACCCTGCCCTGAACTTTAGTCACTGTTACTAGCCGGCTACCATCCGGTACTCAACCCTGCACCTTAGAGACTGCTGCCCTATGTCCATAGTCATTGAACACTGGTCACCTTAATAATATTTACATACTGTTTTACCCACTTCATATGCACAGTGCATTGGGAAAGTATTCAGACCCCTTGACTTTTTCCACATTTTGTTACGTTACAGCCTTATTCTAAAATTGATTGATTAAATAAATACAAATTATCATCAATCTACACACAATACCCCAGTAAAAAAACAGAAATACCTTCTTTACATAAGTATTCAGACCCTTTGCTATGAGACTCGAAATTGAGCTCAGGTGAATCCTGTTTCCATTGATCATCCTTGAGATGTTTCTACAACTTGATTGGGGTCCACCTGTGGTAAATTCAATTGATTGGAGATGATTTGGAAAGGCACACACCTGTCTATATAAGGTCCCACAGTTGACAGTGCATGTCAGAGCAAAAACCAAGCCATGAGGTCGAAGGAATTGTCCGTAAAGCTCAGAGACAGGATTGTGTCGAGGCACAGATCTGGGGAAGGGTATCAAAAAAAATCTGCAGTATTGAAGGTCCCCAAGAACACAGTGGCCTCCATCATTCTTAAATGGAAGATGTTTGGAACCACCAAGACTCTTCCTAGAGCTGGCCGCCCGGCCAAACTGAGCAATCGGGGGAGAAGGGCCTTGGTCAGGGAGGTGACCAAGAACCCGATGGTCACGATGACAGAGCTCCAGAGTTCCTCTGTGGAGATGGGAGAACCTTCCAGAAGGACAACCATCTCTGCAGCACTCCACCAATCAGGCCTTTATGGTAGAGTGGCCAGACAGAAGACACTCCTCAGTAAAAGGCACATGACAGCCCGCTTGGAGTTTGCCAAATAAATCTCAGGCCATGAGAAACAAGATTCTCTGGTCTGATGAAACCAAGATTGAACTCTTTGGCCTGAATGCCAAGCGTCACGTCTGGAGGAAACCTGGCACCATCCCTACGGTGAAGCATGGTGGTAGCAGCATCATGCTGTGGGAATGTTTTTCAGTGGCAGGGACTGGGAGACTAATCAGGATCGAGGGAAAGATGAACGGAGCAAAGTATAAAAAGATCCTTGATGAAAACCTGCTCCAGAGCGCTCAGGACCTCAGACTGGGGCGAAGGTTCACTTTCCAACAGGACAACGACCCTAAGCACACAGCCAAGACAACGCAGGAGTGGCTTCGGGACAAGTCTCTGAATGTCCTTGAGTGGCCCAGCCAGAGCCCGGACTTGAACCCGATCGAACATCTCTGGAGTGACCTGAAAATAGCTATGCAGCGCTCCCCATCCAACCTGACAGAGCTTGAGAGGATCTGCAGAGAAGAATGGTAGAAACTCCCCAAATACAGGTGTGCTAAGCTTGTAGCGTCATACCCAAGAAGACTCGAGGCTGTAATTGCTGCCAAAGGTGCTTCAACAAAGTACTGAGTAAAGGGTCTGAATACTTATGTACATGTGATATAAAAAATTTCTAAAAGCCTGTTTTTGCTTTGTCATTATGGGGTATTGTGTGCAGATTGATGAGGGGGGGGAAACTATTTAATCCATTTTAGAATAAGGCTGTAACGTAACGAAATGTGGAAAAAGTCAAGGGGTCTGAATACTTTCCGAATGCACTGTATATACTGTATTCTAGTCAAGGCTCATCCTATATAACTACTGCTGTACACACCTTTTCTATTCATATACTGTCCATAATGTCTACAAACACTATCATATACATACAGTGGGGAAAAAAAGTATTTAGTCAGCCACCAATTGTGCATGTTCTCCCACTTAAAAAGATGAGAGAGGCCTGTAATTTTCATCATAGGTACACGTCAACTACAGTGGGGAAAAAAAGTATTTAGTCAGCCACTATTTGTGCAAGTTCTCCCACTTAAAAAGATGAGAGAGGCCTGTAATTTTCATCATAGGTACACGTCAACTATGAAAGACAAATTGAGAAAAAAAAATCCAGAAAATCACATTGTAGGATTTTTTATGAATTTATTAGCAAATTATGGTGGAAAATAAGTATTTGGTCACCTACAAACAAGCAAGATTTCTGGCTCTCACAGACCTGTAACTTCTTCTTTAAGAGGCTCCTCTGTCCTCCACTCGTTACCTCTATTAATGGCATCTGTTTGAACGTGTTATCAGTATAAAAGACACCTGTCCACAAACTCAAACAGTCACACTCCAAACTCCACTATGGCCAAGACCAAAGAGCTGACAAAAGGACACCAGAAACAAAATTGTAGACCTGCACCAGGCTGGGAAGACTGAATCTGCAATAGGTAAGCAGCTTGGTTTGAAGAAATCAACTGTGGGAGCAATTATTGGAAATGGAAGACATACAAGACCACTGATAATCTCCCTCGATCTGGGGCTCCACGCAAGATCTCACCCGTAGGGTCAAAATGATCACAAGAACGGTGAGCAAAAATCCCAGAACCACACGGGGGACCTAGTGAATGACCTGCAGAGAGCTGGGACCAAAGTAACAAAGCCTACCATCAGTAACACACTACGCCGCCAGGGACTCAAATCCTGCAGTGCAAGACGTGTCCGCCTGCTTAAGCCAGTACATGTCCAGGCCTGTCTGAAGTTTGCTAGAGTGCATTTGGATGATCCAGAAGAGGATTGGGAGAATGTCATATGGTCAGATGAAACCAAAATAGAACTTTTTGGTAAAAACTCAACTCGTCGTGTTTGGAGGACAAAGAATGCTGAGTTGCATCCAAAGAACACCATACCTACTGTGAAGTATGGGGGTGGAAACATCATGCTTTGGGGCTGTTTTTTCTGCAAAGGGACCAGGACGACTGATCCGTGTAAAGGAACGAATGAATGGGGCCATGTATCGTGAGATTTTGAGTGAAAACCTCCTTCCATCAGCAAGGGCATTGAAGATGAAACGTGGCTGGGTCTTTCAGCATGACAATGATCCCAAACACACCGCCCGGGCAATGAAGGAGTGGCTTCGTAAGAAGCATTTCAAGGTCCTGGAGTGGCCTAGCCAGTCTCCTGATCTCAACCCCATAGAAAATCTTTGGAGGGAGTTGAAAGTCTGTGTTGCCCAGCGACAGCCCCAAAACCTCACTGCTCTAGAGGAGATCTGCATGGAGGAATGGGCCAAAATACCAGCAACAGTGTGTGAAAGCCTTGTGAAGACTTACAGAAAACGTTTGACCTGTGTCATTGCCAACAAAGGGTATATAACAAAGTATTGAGAAACTTTTGTTATTGACCAAATACTTATTTTCCACCATAATTTGCAAATAAATTCATAAAAAAATACTACAATGTGATTTTCTGGAATTTTTTTCTCATTTTGTCTGTCATAGTTGACGTGTACCTATGATGAAAATTACAGGCCTCTCTCATCTTTTTAAGTGGGAGAACTTGCACAATTGGTGGCTGACTAAATACTTTTTTTCCCCACTGTATGACAGACAAAATGAGAAAAAAAAATCCAGAAAATCACATTGTAGGATTTTTTATGAATTTATTTGCAAATGATGGTGGAAAATAAGTATTTGGTCAATAACAAAAGTTTCTCAATAATTTGTTATATACCCTTTGTTGGCAATGACACAGGTCAAACGTTTTCTGTAAGTCTTCACAAGGTGTTCACACACTGTTGCTGGTATTTTGGCCCATTCCTCCATGCAGATCTCCTCTAGAGCAGTGATGTTTTGGGGCTGTCGCTGGGCAACACAGACTTTCAACTCCCTCCAAAGATTTTCTATGGGGTTGAGATCTGGAGACTGGCTAAGCCACTCCAGGACCTTGAAATGCTTCTTACGAAGCCACTCCTTCGTTGCCCGGGCGGTGTGTTTGGGATCATTGTCATGCTGAAAGACCCAGCCATGTTTCATCTTCAATGCCCTTGCTGATGGAAGGAGGTTTTCACTCAAAATCTCACGATACATGGCCCCATTCATTCTTTCCTTTACACGGATCAGTCGTCCTGGTCCCTTTGCAGAAAAACAGCCTCAAAGCATGATGTTTCCACCCCCATGCTTCACAGTAGGTATGGTGTTCTTTGGATGCAACTCAGCATTCTTTGTCCTCCAAAACGCGCGAGTTGAGTTTTTACCAAAAAGTTATATTTTGGTTTCATCTGACCATATGACATTCTCCCAATCCTCTTCTGGATCATCCAAATGCACTCTAGCAAACTTCAGACGGGCCTGGACATGTACTGGCTTAAGCAGGGGGACACGTCTGCACTGCAGGATTTGAGTCCCTGGCGGCGTAGTGTGTTACTGATGGTAGGCTTTGTTACTTTGGTCCCAGCTCTCTGCAGGTCATTCACTAGGTCCCCCCCGTGTGGTTCTGGGATTTTGCTCACCGTTCTTGTGATCATTTTGACCCCACGGGTGAGATCTTGCGTGGAGCCCCAGATCGAGGGAGATTATCAGTGGTCTTGTATGTCTTCCATTTCCTAATAATTGCTCCCACAGTTGATTTCTTCAAACCAAGCTGCTTACCTATTGCAGATTCAGTCTTCCCAGCCTGGTGCAGGTCTACAATTTTGTTTCTGGTGTCCTTTGACAGCTCTTTGGTCTTGGCCATAGTGGAGTTTGGAGTGTGACTGTTTGAGGTTGTGGACAGGTGTCTTTTATACTGATAACAAGTTCAAACAGGTGCCATTAATACAGGTAACGAGTGGAGGACAGAGGAGCCTCTTAAATAAGAAGTTACAGGTCTGTGAGAGCCAGAAATCTTGCTTGTTTGTAGGTGACCAAATACTTATTTTCCACCATAATTTGCAAATAAATTCATAAAAAATCCTACAATGTGATTTTCTGGATTTTTTTTTCTCAATTTGTCTGTCATAGTTGATGTGTACCTATGATGAAAATTACAGGCCTCTCTCATATTTTTAAGTGCGAGAACTTGCACAATTGGTGGCTGACTAAATACTTTTTTCCCCCACTGTATATATTTATATTCCAGACTCTGACATTGCTCGTTCTAATATTTCTCAATTCCTTTCTTTTAATTTGTTCGGATTTGCGTGTGTTGTTTTGTATTGTTAGGTATTACTGCACTGTTAAAGCTAGGAACATAAGCATTTCGCTACACCCCCATGCAAAATATGTGTATGCGACCAATAACATTTGATTAGATTTTGATGATGGAGCCCAAACTCACTTACCACCATGACCATCGATTATCACCCAAAATAATCCATAGATAAAGTGGTGGGTAGCTTGGCTTCCAGGAAACCTGACTTTGTTTTGAATTTAAACTTTATTTTCCTGTTAGCCACTACAGAGGCTTAACTAACAGTTACATGCAACCAGTTGATTGCAATTGGTCGTTGGAGGGAATTATGTTGTAAAACCAATTAGGGTACTATTCTACATAGTGTATAGGATAGTATGAGGCTCTGAAGGGTCAATGCCTGGCACAGCGTACTTTACAGAGGGATTTGACATACTTGATGCAATATGTTAAGGATTGTACGGTACAGTTCCTGTTTTCAAAAGGAACTGGGAGAACCCAGAGGTCAACGGTTAGCATTCTCCAGATCCAAGTCAAGATTCCAAACAATACATGTGGGTCTGTTATGAGTTAAGGATGGAGACTAATCTTAATTTAGAAAAGATTCCATTGAGGACTGCCTCCTCCCGCCTGTGTGTTCCTACGGGACTCTTTAGTAGCCGGCTGCCCATGCCAGGTTATGCTACACAGCTACCATGTCACGCCTGGGCAGGAAGTCCGTGTTTTTGCTTCGTCTTTACCCAGGACCCCCCCTTTCATGTGTGCCAGCGACGGCCAAACAGCTCCCCATTAAAATAAGGAAACGACTCAGCTCTTGTTTGCTTTTAACAAGTTCCCCATTTGACATCCACAATCAAGACAGAACAGTTGACATTTTTGTTTTAGGGGTGTTTCAGTCAACCTAAGCTTTTGAAAATGTTGGTGCTCATGTGGCTCAACGGAAGTCCTGAAAATATGACTATCATTCCGCATAGATCATCGCTGCCTCCCATGCTCCTTACCGAATGTCTGGGAACTCCCTCACCAGGACCCCCACCTCCATTTGGATGGAGGGGATGTCTTCCAGGAGGATGATCTCAGAGAGGTGTGGGATAGCACTGTCCAGCCAGGAGGAGGCAGATTCCTGAGAGAGAGAGAGAGAGAGAGAGAGAGAGAGAGAGAGAGAGAGAGAGAGAGAGAGAGAGAGAGAGAGAGAGAGAGAGAGAGAGAGAGAGAGAGAGAGAGAGAGAGAGAGAGAGAGGATCAGAACATATCCTCTACACAGCACAAATGAGGATACAACAGTCTAAACAGGGCTATTCATGTTGAACTAGGAGTGATAGCCCTCCCTTTAGGTGGACAGGAAGGACCATAGGTGCACCCTTTCCTTAGGCCGGTAGGGAGATGCGGGGCGCACCAAATGAGAGGGCGGGGGGTGAGGGGACCCAAAACACCAAGGTTAGAAGTACAGCGACAGTATTGAGCATGCAAACTCAATTACCTGAGCATCAAAGTGACCCTGTTATTCTGAGAGGACTAAACCGTGTGGTCAACCAGAGGTTCATCCTGGTCCTCCACTCGACCCCAAAGGCCGGTCAGGGCTTCTAAGGCCCAGGGCAGGATACCAGTCCACTCGTCTGTAAACAACGCTATCCTGTTGTCCAGAGAGGTGACAAACGGATGTTTTATCTAGAGCAAGGGGCGGACGCCACAGGGGGAAGGATAGGGAGTGGGCTGGGGTGAGGGGTGAGGTGACTGCCCCCTTGTGCATACGGCCTGCCTGGTCATCCATCTCTATCTCGGCTACAGTACCCATTCTTCACTTGTCTCCTTTGTTTGAACTCATCCGGAGTTGTTTCAGTAGCTCTCACAGACAGGCCACATACCAGTCAAACGTGATTAATGAGCACAGACTCATGACTGCAAACACACACACACACACACACACACACATACACACACACACACACTCTCACACACACTGTTCATTGCGTCATGTCACAGGTAGCACTGTTGCTCTGACTACGGTTCTCTAATATAGTTGTTCTAGAATGGCTCACCAGATCTTTGAAGAGCACTTTGATCTGCTTGCCCTCGTCGCGCAGTCGTCCCACCATCCTCTTCCTCATTCTGAGTGACGTGCAGATGATCCTCCCTCTCATGATGGAACGCAGGTATTCCATCAGAACCAGTCTATGCACCTCTCCCACCAGGACCTGGGAAAACAAGGGAAGGATAGAATCAATCAATCAATCAATCAATCATCCATTCAGTCAATGGATTAAAAAAACATTTTCTCCTGAACATTCACTGCTTGTTTTGTTGCTTAGAATTAAAAACAGTAACAGAACTTTGAATTATTTGTGGATATTGTGCCAGAGGACCTTAGCACCTCCCCATGTTTACATGGCTTATACTTCCTGTGTCTCTGCCATGTACCTGATAGGGTGGGCTGTCCATCCTGCGGAACTTCTTGAAGTGTTCCTTAATATGGGACTCGATTTGCTCATAGGTCTCTGTGTTGTTCAGCCACTTCCTCTTCACCAGCTTGTCAAAGAAGGGCTAAATATGGCCAGGAAAGGGAAAATGTGAGTGAGCGACAGAGACAGGAAAATGGTGAGAGAATGAAGAAGTCAAGGAGGGGAGGGAGGCAGAGAGATGTGGGTATGGTGCCATCCACGTTACCTGAGTCAGATCCTCGTTTTAACGCTAACTAAACTATCCGACTGGGGTTGTGTCTTCCTATCAGGATGTGTGGGCCGTTTGGACCAATAATTCCACATATTGTGACTTCCCTAACCAATGATAACTGGAGAAAAAGCCCCAGCTCGGTCAAGAGGATGCGACATGCGGCTCTGTGTCCCTGGAGGACTGGCACTGCCCGTCTCTATGGTGGCTACTGAAGAAGAGCGAAACTGCATAGCCTGCCAGTAACTATGTGGCACGCTGCCAATCTAATCTTATTTAACCATGTTTGTCACATTGGAGCGGCTATTTTAGTGCCTCAGTTCCTCAGCACATCCCTGAGAACTTTGAGGGCAAGCCATGAGGGAAACACTGATAAGATGTGCTTTATATTCTGGGACACATGGCAGACAGAGGGACGCTTGAGGGCGTGTGTGTGTATGTGCGTCTGTGTGTGTGTGTGTGTGTAAACGTTTTACTATACTAGTGAGTACCAGAAGTCATCATAATAATAGTAAACCCACTAAAATTCTGAGATGTGAGGACATTTTGCCGGTCCTCACTTGTAAAAAGGCTATATTAGGGTTAGGTTTAGGGTATGGGTTAGGGGTTAAGGTTAGGGTTAGGGTTAGGGTAAGAGTTAGGGTACGGGTTGGATTTAGGGTTAGGGGTTAGGGAAAATACAAGTATAGTAAGACATAGCTGTGTGTGTGTGTGTGTGTGTGTGTGTGTGTGTGTGTGTGTGTGTGTGTGTGTGTGTGTGTGTGTGTGTGTGTGTGTGAGGGTGAGAGTGAGGGTGAGGTTGTTTACATGTTGTGTTGGAAAGCTGTGACCATGGGTGTGTTTATGAATCCTGTGTGTGTGTATGTGGTGTGTGTGTGTGTGTGTTTGCATGCGTGCATGTGTGTGTGTGTTAAGAACACTCACCCTTATGCGCTCATACAGTCTGTCGCTCAGCACCTTCACTCCCTGGTTGACTATTCTGTCCAGGGAAGTGTTTGCTCGCCTGGCTGAGTCCTCACTGATGGCAGGGTCGCACTGCACACAGCGCTGGACAAAACCCCTGGACACACACAGTCACAGCAGACTAATGAATACATTGTGCACTTACATGATTTATGCATGTTTTGAGGAATACTATGACGCAAAACACATCATCAAGGCAGTTTTTGCTTTGTACTTGAAAACTTGACTGCTGACATGTACCATTTTAGGGGATTGTTTTTGAGTATAGTATTTAAAGGAAAACTATATAATTTTTTTCATTAGTCCGTTGTTGATATAGTCCCAAAATGTTTTGTATGTCAGCAATCAAGTCTTCAAGATTTATAACTTTCAAAATACAGAAATACAGCCAGTGTGATGCATTTTGCATCATTTGATGCCGCGTTATGCATCATATGATGCAAAATGCATCATACCGGGTGTAAAACAAATACCAAAATATATTTTGGGGGTGGAATTTTCATTTAAGGCATTATTGGGGAAATAGACCATCTGTAACACAATGCAGGCTAGCCTACTAATGCTACAACAGTCCCACCTGAAAGGGGAACAGCAGTTGACCAGGGCAATGGTCTTGGAGACATATCCATCCTCGTTATCCCCAACCATGTTGACCAGGCCCTCATGGAACATCTCCACTTTCCTTTGGAAGCTGAAAGTTAAGCAATATTAACAGTATTAGAATGTCTCATAGAGATGTTCCTTTTGATATTCCAGTTGAACTGGTTTGATTCCAGTTGATGTATTGTAGCATTATTGCAAAATAAAATGTTGCTGGCAGTGAGAAAACTATAGGTTTGGCCCTGTGTAACTCTGTTTCATTCTATGAATGATGACAGAGACTTTGTTCTAGGCCTTAGTATGTAATATGTAATATTACTGTGTGTTCTAGGACTCCTACAGTATGTAACATGTCATTCTACAGTGTGTGGTCCTCTCACCTGTGCAGGAAGTCGGCCAGACCGTTCAGACTGCACTGAGCCACACGGGAACCCAGGTTTCTGCTGATGGCAGCTGACTGCTCAAGATCTACCTTCAACCTCTGCACACACACACACACACACACACACACACACACACACACACACACACACACACACACACACACACACACACACACACACACACACCAGATGTTATGTTGGCAAATGTGTATAATGTGTGAAGCTTTCTTTTTTTCTTCTACGGCATCTGTGAAACATCAACATGATGATGATGATGTATATAAAGTGCTAGTACCAATCATGGCCACTAGAGGCCAGTGAAGTGTCTCTAAAGCAGTGAGCTGTGATGGAATTCTACGGGAAGTGTCTGGATTGACTTTGGCTGCTGCTTGAGGAATGTTTTCTATGCTCCACCAGATGGATGAGCTTATCCTCAAAATACAAAGTGACCACATTTAGTGTGCAATACAAAACAATCATGACCGGCCTCATCAAAATCAGTTATTTACATAAGCTCCTGATATCTATCCCTGTGTGTGTGCGTGCGTGTGTGTGTGCGTGCATACCTGGATGACGGTGCGAGCCAGTGTGATCTGATACTCCTCGATGTGCAGCGTCTCCATCCAACGCTTCTCCTCCTCGTCCAGCACCTGAGACAGCTCTGTGGTCACCTTCTCCTGAAACGCAACCAGACTGCGGTCAGACACAACTTAACCATGCACTGAACCACTATGAGCTCTGCAGCCACAAAGCATCAAAAATATTCCCAATTGATGCCATCAAGACATCAAGATGGAAAAAGGTGTAGAATCACAGATGATACTGTAGATCTGACTTAATTTGTAATGATCTATATCCCCAGTAACAGCTATCCCCTTGTAAACAGCACCCTATATTTTAAGGGAAGGTTTCCTCCCATTGGTGAGTGACCCCGCAGGAGCATGATTGATTGCCAGCCCACAGGCCACGCTGCCAATAACCCCTGTTCTCTTTTTCCTCTGCAGGATTTACTTGTGGACTATTATGTCTACATACATGGACCCTGGATCTCCAACACTGAACAGAGTAACCCACATTACAGTGCTGTAGCCTACCAGGACCTGCCTCGCAAGTGAGTTGCGCAATGACCTAAGCTAAATGGCCTGTTGTCTGGCTTCCATTGTGTGGTTGCCGTTGCAGACAGGAAAACCCAAGGGCTGACCCTGAGACGCCGCGCACTGATTGGCTGCACTGGTCGGAGTGATAGCCCTCCCTTTAGGTGGACAGGAAGGACCATAGGTGCACCCTTTCCTCAGGCCGGTAGGGAGATGCGGGGCGCACCAAATGAGAGGGCGGGGGGTGAGGGGTGGATGGTCGGCCCTTACCCTGACAGAGTTGAGGCAGTCCAGCTCCAGTTTGTCCACGGTCTCCGAGGGCAACAGCGGCCCCAGCTGGGACCTGTTGAAGGGCATCGTCATGCTGACTGTTCCAAGGACGTCCCTGGAGCGATTACAGTAGGAGGACAGAGTCAGTGACATCCTCATACAGTAACACTTAACTAATAAACTGTTGTTTATGTACAGTATTTATGTACAGTATTATGTACAATAACATCACACCACCTTGTAACATGTGTCACCATGAAAGCATAAAGTGAAAATGAAATGAAACATTTCTGACAAGTTTTTGGTTTGTTACAACCTGCAATTCTGCTACTTCCAGAACCTGATATGTGTAAAATCACAAGTTGCAATACACAATTATTGAATGAACTATTCAATAGTCTACACTCAGTGGCCTTTAGGATGGACACCCACTTGTTATAGATGTTGTAGAGCCAGTCCAGCAGAGAGTAGATATCTGTGATCAGCAGCTGGTCGTCAGTGATGCTCTGCAGTCTGCGGGCCACCGCCTGGTGGTAGCTCTGTAGGTACACCTGGAAGGGTTCGTACTCCTCTGGGTACACTGGCACCACGTTCCTCTTGGCCGCCCCCAGGTCCTCCACCACCCGGGTCCGCACCCTGTCCAGGTAGTCCGCCAGCTCCCCGCCCTGGGCCTCGTTCCTCTGGGGCAGGCTCCCGTTTGCTGCCTCCGCCACCGCCTCCTTCCACCGCTGCTTCAGCTGCCTGGGTCTGGGTCCTCCGGGGAGCGCCCCCTCACCCTGCGCCCAGTCCCGGTCCGCCTGCTCCTCCTGCTGCAGCACCTGCACCACCAGCCCCAGGTTGGGCCCCGCCGTGGGGGAGCGCAGCGACTCACGCACCACCGCCCACAGCTCGTTCTGCAGGGCTTCGTACAGCAGCTCCACGTCTTTGGCTTTGCGCCTGCCGCCGTCTTTGCTCCCGGGGCTGGTGAGGTCCTCTGGGATAGCACCACCTGCTGGCGATGAGGGCAGGGCCGCTGCGGTCGCCTCGTTACACTCCTGCTCCAGCTCCAGGATGTGTGTGTCAGCTAGGAACAGGTCTCTCTTAGTCACCAGCTGCAGAATTTCTAAAACTAAAGGAGAGAGGAGGAAAATGCATGATACAACTCCATATAACACATGATAAACCATGCATAGGCATTACAGCTGTATTAAGTCAAAAGGTAGAATGGAGGCACTATCCTAATGGAAAGATCTGTGCTCTCACCTGTCTATCTGTTATGCTACACAACACACGACCTGGTCAAATGGATCAAGTCCTATGTAAATCCGAGACCTACTCAAATAAACATTACTATTCTTTGCTTTGAACGTGTCAAAGAGCTATGTTTGTTTTCACGTCAAACTAAAGGCTAAGCCACAGTGTCACTTCCGACACAGGTTCCCACATCAGGTCCTATCCATATCAGAGGCTCCAGGCCTGAAAGACAGATGTTGTTTGTCCCCTTTGGCTTGTTGTTTTTGGGCAGATTGGACACGGTTAGACCGATCTCTCTGGAGGTCGGTTACTTTCATCTCTACTTCAGTTGCACACTTCAAAAGATCCCATCAGGGACATGTAGGTGCCAAACATAAATCATCCTAGATTCCCACAGAATGGCTAATCGTGTGTCCACTCACTGCCCTCTCCTTAGACACTTCTCTATTAGTTTGAGGCCTCTTATTCGGCTAGCATAGCTATTGAATCGTATATAATAAAGGTACACAGTGCTTTGTATTAAAGTGGAGAAATTGTATTTCCTGTGGAACTCCATCTTGGCTTCAGAGAGTTCCCTTAAGTGCATATAGACTTTTAGAGCCCAGCCTCACCCATTGAGGTGATCTCATCATCTCTTACTCCTTTGTGGTCTGAGAAAAAGTTTTTTAATTAGTACTAAAACCAGTGATGAAGTCGACCATTTCCCATTGAAGTCACCAGACACTCCTCTCTGACATCACCCCTCACCCTCTGGGAGGAGCAACACAGCCCGTCGAAATCAATGAAGTCTGATTGTCAACCAGAGGATAAGACCAAACCCGTACTTTATTTCTAATAGCCATTTTTGATTCAGTTCACAGAGAAGTCTGTTTGTCAACTAGAGGATAAGATCAAGTAGAGGCGTCATACCCATAGGGGGCACAAGGGCACGTGCGCCCTCAGATTTGTCCTGTTTTTTTTTTTTTTCAAACGATGAATGAATTACTAAATTTCATTTTGAAGCCCACGCTTTATCATAATTATTTATACAAAGATCTGTCAGCAGTATTTTGCGGAGGGGCACACTGACTGAATCAGGCAAAGAGTACCCCCCTCCATTCTCCCTAGTAAGTGGTTCCTTCAAAGGTGCACCACAGAGCAATGATTGGTTCCTTCTTGATGAATAAATAAAATGCAAAATGTTTTGTGTTTTTCTGTAATACTAGCCACCTAGCAATTTTATGAAGTTTACATTTACATTTGAGTACATTTACATTTACGTAATTTAGCAGACACTCTTATCCAGAGCAACTTACAGTCAGTGCATTCATCTTAATATAGCTAGGTGAGACAACCACATATAACAGTGGTAGTAAGTACATTTTTCCTCAATAAAGAAGTTATTGGGTGGGGTTGTGGAATAAGACTGACTGAGATGTCTTATTTAAAGATAGGTAGGGTCTTATCTGAAGAGGTAGGGTTTCAGACGTTTTCGTAAGATGGGCAGGGACTCTGCTGTCCTAGCATCAGAGGGAAGCTGGTTCCACCATTGGGGTGCCGGGACATAGAAAAGCTTTGACTGGGATGGCCAAGAGACCAGAGGCAGCTGAACGGAGTGCTCGGGTTGGGGTGTAGGGCTTGAGCATAGCCTGAAGGTTAGGCAAGCACCATGGTCTTGTAGTGGAGTGTGCGGAAGAGCGGGGTGACATGGTAGAACGTGGGAAGGTTGAACACCAGGTGGGCTGTTGCGTTCTGGATAGGTTGCAGGGGGTTTGATAGCACATGCGGGGAGAGAGTTGCAGTAATTCAGACGGGAGATGACAAGTGCCTGGACGAGGACCTACGGCACTTCCTGTGTGGGGAAAGGTCATATTCTATGGATGTTGTAAAGCCTGAACCTGCAGGGGCAAGTCACTGCTTTGATGTTTGCAGAGAATGACAGGGTATTGTCCAGGGTCACGGCAAGATTCTTTGCACTCTGGAAGGGAGACACCGTGGAGTTGTCCACCGTGATGGAGAGGTCTTGGAGCAGGCAGGCCTTCCCCGGTAGGAAGAGCAGCTCCGTCTTGTCGAGGTTGAACTTGAGGTTGTGGACCGACACCCAAACTGAGATGTCTGCCAGGCACGCAGAGAGTGTCAGTCGCATAGCAGTGATAGGAGAGACCACGTGAGGATATGACAGAGCCGAGAGACTTAGTGTAGAGAGTAAAGAGTACACTCTTAGAAAAAAGGGTTATTTGCGGAGGGATAGGGTTCTACCAAAAACCGTTCTGATCTGAAGAACGCTTTTTGGAAGACAAGGGTTCTTTGTAATCAAAGGGTTCTACCTAGAACCTTTAACATCCTAAGAACCATTTTTGGAAGAAAGGATTCTTTGATTATTCTTTGGAAGGCAAGAAGTATTGTACATAGAACCATACCTGTATATCATATTTTCCCAGCATGCTCTATTGCAGGGTGATTTTAAGAATTGTTTGTTTTAAAATCTGTGTTTTTGCATATACATTGATTGGTTGAATAATTTTATGCTACACAAAGATAAATAACATACATTTTTCTAAACTAATCCAATCTGTTAGTAGTTGGGCTTATTGCACCCATTACTGAGACGGTTGTTCCAGTTAGATGATTAAGATAGTCTCAGTATACAATCTTCCAACCCTGGCAGTCATTCTGAATGCAGGTTGCGGGTGATTAAAAGTTACAATTGTTGGATATTCTAACTCTGGCTGGATTCCAATAGGAATTACACATTACTTTGCAATCCATCTTAATGTGACTTGCATGCATGATGTGGCCTCGCTTCCGCATTGTCTCCGTACTGCTGTGCTGTTTGTTGCTACTTGGCTACCTGCCAAACTATTCACGTTTTACTTTTAATAAACGTTTAATCAATCTTTGTGTTCAACAAATTTACCAACTTTTTTAGTTTTGTCCTCACTCATCTTTTTCGTTAAACTTTTTCACCCCGGACGTTTATCCCGAGACAGAAGAGTCATTTTCCTGTGCGTTTTAGCTGCCAACTTTACGTTATTTTCCTTTTTTCCATCGCAACTTTTTTCCCTTATTCAACTTTTTTCACTCCGGACGCTTTATCTGGACATGGTTCATCAACATCTTCAACAGCCGAAGCTAAGTAGTAACATTAACATGATGTCTTCTAATTGCAGTCGCTGTACTCATAATATACAGGAGAACGATCGCCTTACGGCGAAAATAGCTGTGCTACAAGCCCAGCTTCAGACGCAATCGTTAGGCAAGGGTAATCTCAGTGTAGGAAAGGAAGAAACAGCGTCTGTGCCACCAGTAAGTACAGACAGTAACGTTAGTATAAATCCCCCCCGCACAGTCCCCGCAGCCGGACAACTTTCTCATGGCTTCTGGAGGGAAATACTGTTGGAATACTCAACCGGTGTCGCTCATTCAGCCGACAGAAACCTTCAACCGGTTTTCCCCATTATGTAGCGAGTCGGAGTCTGAGTCTGAGTCTTCTCTAGTCTCTACTCCTCCCGTTACGGGGTCTGAGACGCCGAAGGCTCCCACCATTAGCTCTGACAAATTGAAAACCCTAGTCATTGGTGACTCCATTACCCGCAGTATTAGACTTAAAACGAATCACCCAGCGATCATACACTGTTTACCAGGGGGCAGGGCTACCGACGTTAAGGCTAATCTAAAGATGGTGCTGGCTAAAGCTAAAACTGGCGAGTGTAGAGAGTATAGAGATATTGTTATCCACGTCGGCACCAACGATGTTAGGATGAAACAGTCAGAGGTCACCAAGTGCAACATAGCTTCAGCTTGTAAATCAGCTAGAAAGATGTGTCGGCATCGAGTAATTGTCTCTGGCCCCTCCCAGTTAGGGGAAGTGACGAGCTCTACAGCAGAGTCTCAGCACTTAATCGCTGGTTGAAAACTGTTTTCTGCCCCTCCCAAAAGATAACATTTGTGGATAATTGGCCCTCTTTCTGGGACTCACCCACAAACAGGACCAAGCCTGACCTGCTGAGGAGTGACGGACTCCATCCTAGCTGGAGGGGTGCTCTCCTCTTATCTACCAACATAGTTAGGGCTCTAAATCCTCTAGCCCCACAGTGAAATAGGGTGCAGGCCAGGCAGCAGGCTGTTAGCCAACCTGCCAGCTTAGTGGAGTCTGCCAATAGCACAGTCAGTGTAGTCAGCTCAGCCATACCCATTGAGACTGTGTCTGTGCCTCGACCTAGGTTGGGCAAAACTAAACATGGCGGTGTTCACCTAGCAATCTTATTAGGATAAAGACCTCCTCCATTCCTGCCATTATTGAAAGAGATCGTGATACCTCACATCTCAAAATAGGGTTACTTAATGTTAGATCCCTCACTTCAAAGGCAGTCATAGTCAATGAACTAATCACTGATCATAATCTCGATGTGATTGGCCTGACTGAAACATGGCTTAAGCCTGATGAATTTGCTGTGTTAAATGAGGCCTCACCTCCTGGTTACACTAGTGACCATATTCCCCGTGCATCCCGCAAAGGCGGAGGTGTTGCTAACATTTACGATAGCAAATTTCAATTTACAAAAAAAAAAAGGCGTTTTCATCTTTTGAGCTTCTAGTCATGAAATCTATGCAGCCTACTCAATCACTTTTTATAGCTACTGTTTACAGGCCTCCTGGGCCATATACAGCGTTCCTCTCTGAGTTTCCTGAATTCCTATCAGACCTTGTAGTCATAGCAGATCATATTCTAATTTTTGGTGATTTTAATATTCACATGGAGAAGTCCACAGACCCACTCCAAAAGTCTTTCGGAGCCATTATCGACTCAGTGGGTTTTGTCCAACATGTCTCTGGACCTACTCACTGCCACAGTCATACTCTGGACCTAGTTTTGTCCCATGGAATAAATGTTGTAGATCTTAATGTTTTTCCACAAAATCCTGGACTATCGGACCACCATTTTATTACATTTGCAATCGCAACAAATAATCTGCTCAGACCCCAACCAAGGAGCATCAAAAGTCGTGCTATAAATTCTCAAACAACACAAAAATTCATTGATGCCCTTCCAGACTCCTTCTGCCTACCCAAGGACGTCAGAGGACAAAAATCAGTTAACCACTTAACTGAGGAACTCAATTTAACCTTGCGCAATACCCTAGATGCAGTTGCACCCCTAAAAACGAAAAACATTTGTCATAAGAAACTAGCTCCCTGGTATACAGAAAATACCCGAGCTTTGAAGCAAGCTTCCAGGAAATTGGAACGGAAATGGCGCCACACCAAACTGGAAGTCTTCCGACTAGCTTGGAAAGACAGTACCGTGCAGTACCGAAGAGCCCTCACTGCTGCTCGATCATCCTACTTTTCCAACTTAATTGAGGAAAATAAGAACAATCCAAAATTTCTTTTTGATACTGTTGCAAAGCTAACTAAAAAGCAGCATTCCCCAAGAGAGGATGGCTTTCACTTCAGCAGTGATAAATTCATGAACTTCTTTGAGGAAAAGATCATGACCATTAGAAAGCAAATTACGGACTCCTCTTTGAATCTGCGTATTCCTCCAGGGCTTAGCTGTCCTGGATCTGCACAGCTCTGCGAGGGCCTGGGATCGGGAGAGACACTTAAGTGTTTTAGTACTATATCTCTTGACACAATGATGAAAATAATCATGGCCTCTAAACCTTCAAGCTGCATACTGGATCCTATTCCTACTAAACTGCTGAAGGAGCTGCTTCCTGTGCTTGGCCCTCCTATGTTGAACATAATAAACAGCTCTCTATCCACCGGATGTGTACCAAACTCACTAAAAGTGGCAGTGATAAAGCCTCTCTTGAAAAAGCCAAACCTTGACCCGGAAAATATAAAAAACTATCGGCCTATATCGAATCTTCCATTCCTCTCAAAAATTTTAGAAAAAGCTGTTGCGCAGCAACTCACTGCCTTTCTGAAGACAAACAATGTATACGAAATGCTTCAGTCTGGTTTTAGACCCCATCATAGCACTGAGACTGCACTTGTGAAGGTGGTAAATGACCTTTTAATGGCGTCAGACCGAGGCTCTGCATCTGTCCTCGTGCTACTAGACCTTAGTGCTGCCTTTGACACCATCGATCACCACATTCTTTTGGAGAGACTGGAAACCCAAATTGGTCTACACGGACAAGTTCTGGCCTGGTTTAGATCCTACCTGTCGGAAAGATATCAGTTTGTCTCTGTGAATGGTCTGTCCTCCGACAAATCAACTGTACATTTCGGTGTTCCTCAAGGTTCCGTTTTAGGACCACTATTGTTTTCACTATATATTTTACCTCTTGGGGATGTTATTCGAAAACATAATGTTAACTTTCACTGCTATGCGGATGACACACAGCTGTACATTTCAATGAAACATGGTGAAGCCCCAAAATTGCCCTCGCTAGAAGCCTGTGTTTCAGACATAAGGAAGTGGATGGCTGAAAACTTTTTACTTTTAAACTCGGACAAAACAGAGATGCTTGTTCTAGGTCCCAAGAAACAAAGAGATCTTCTGTTAAATCTGACAATTCATCTAGATGGTTGTAAAGTCGTCTCAAATAAAACTGTGAAGGACCTCGGTGTTACTCTTGACCCTGATCTCTCTTTTGACGAACATATCAAGACTGTTTCAAGGACAGCTTTTTTCCATCTACGTAACATTGCAAAAATCAGAAATTTTCTGTCCAAAAATGATGCAGAAAAATTAATCCATGCATTTGTTACTTCTAGGTTAGACTACTGCAATGCTCTATTTTCCGGCTACCGGATAAAGCACTAAATAAACTTCAGTTAGTGCTAAATACGGCTGCTAGAATCCTGACTAGAACCAAGAAATTTGATCATATTACTCCAGTGCTAGCTTCCCTACACTGGCTTCCTGTTAAGGCAAGGGCTGATTTCAAGGTTTTACTGTTAACCTATAAAGCGTTACATGGGCTTGCTCCTACCTATCTTTCCGAGTTGGTCCTGCCGTACATACCAATACGTACGCTACGGTCACAAGACGCAGGCCTCCTAATTGTCCCTAGAATTTCTAAGCAAACAGCGGGAGGCAGGGCTTTCTCCTATAGATCTCCATTTTTATGGAACAGTCTGCCTACCCATGTGAGAGACGCAGACTCGGTCTCAACCTTTAAGTCTTTACTGAAGACTTATCTCTTCAGTAGGTCATATGATTGAGTGTAGTCTGGCCCAGGAGTGTGAAGGTGAACGGAAAGGCTGGAGCAACGAACAGCCCTTGCTGTCTCTGCCGGGCCGGTTCCCCTCTCCACTGGGGTTCTCTGCCTCTAACCCTGTTGCAGGGGCTGAGTCACTGGCTTGCTGGTGCTCTTTCATGCCGTCCCTGGGAGGGGTGCGTCACTTGAGTGGGTTGAGTTACTGACGTGATCTTCCTGTCTGGGTTGGCGCCCCCCTTGGTTTGTGCTGTGGTGGAGACCTCTGTGGGCTATACTCGGCCTTGTCTCAGGATTGTAAGTTGGTGGTTGGGGATATCCCTCTAGTGGTGCGGGGGCTGTGCTTTGGCGGAGTGGGTGGGGTTATATCCTTCCTGTTTGGCCCTGTCCGGGGGTTTCTTCGGATGGGGCCACAGTGTCTCCGGACCGCTCCTGTCTCAGCCTCCAGTATTTATGCTGCAGTAGTTTATGTGTCGGGGGGCTGGGGTTAGTTGGTTATACCTGGAGTACTTCTCCTGTCTTATCCAGTGTCCTGTGTGAATTTAAGTATGCTCTCTCTAATTCTCTCGTTCTCTCTTTCTCTCTGAGAACCTGAGCCCTAGGACCATACGTCAGGACTACCGGGCATGATGACACCTTGCTGTCCCCAGTCCGCCTGGCCTTGCTGCTATTCCAGTTTCAACTGTTCTGCCTGCGGCTACGAAACCCCTACCTGTCCCAGACCTGCTGTTTTCAACTCTTTAATGATCGGCTATGAAAAGCCAACTGAGAGACCTGAGCCCTAGGACCATACGTCGGGACTACCGGCCGTGGTGACTCCTTGCTGTCCCCAGTCCGCCTGGCCTTGCTGCTATTCCAGTTTCAACTGTTCTGCCTGCGGTTATGGAACCCCTACCTGTCCCAGACCTGCTGTTTTCAACTCTTAATGATCGGCTATGAAAAGCCAACTGAGATTTATTCCTGATTATTATTTGACCATGCTTGTCACTTATGAACATTTTTGAACATCTTGGCATGGTTCTGTTATAATCTCCACCCGGCACAGCCAGAAGAGGACTGGCCACCCCTCATAGCCTGGTTCCTCTCTAGGTTTCTTCCTAGGCTTTCGCCTTTCTAGGGAGTTTTTCCTAGCCACCGTGCTTCTACACCTGCATTACTAGCTGTTTGGGGTTTTAGGCTGGGTTTCTGTACAGCACTTCGAGATATTAGCTGATGTAAGAAGGGCTATATAAAATAAAATTGATTGATTGATTGATAAACCAGGAGTGTCCTAACACCACTGTGCTAGGGTATAACTAGGCTATCAAAGAAAGGCCTTATGATATATATATATATATATATATACACAGTGGGGAGAACAAGTATTTGATACACTGCTGATTTTGCAGCTTTTCCTACTTACAAAGCATGTAGAGGTCTGTAATTTTTTATCATAGGTACACTTCAAAAATCCAGAAAATCACATTGTATGATTTTTAAATAATTAATTTGCATTTTATTGCATGACATAAGTATTTGATCACCTACCAACCAGTAAGAATTCCGTCTCTCACAGACCTGTTAGTTTTTCTTTAAGAAGCCCTCCTGTTCTCCACTCATTACCTGTATTAACTGCACCTGTTTGAACTTGTTACCTGTATAAAAGACAGCTGTCCACAAACTCAATCAAACAGACTCCAACCTCTCCACAATAGCCAAGACTAGAGAGCTGTGTAAGGACATCAGGGATAAAATTGTAGACCTGCATGCAGGCTGGGATGGGCTACAGGACAATAGGCAAGCAGCTTGGTGAGAAGGCAACAACTGTTGGCGCAATTATTCGAAAATGGAAGAAGTTCAAGATGACGGTCAATCACCCTCGGTCTGGGGCTCCAAGCAAGATCTCACCACGTGGGGCATCAATGATCATGAGGAAGGTGAGGGATCAGCCCAGAACTACACGGCAGGACCTGGTCAATGACCTGAAGAGAGCTGGGACCACAGTCTCAAAGAAAACCATTAGTAACACACTACGCCGTCATGGATTAAAATCCTGCAGCGCACGCAAGGTCCCCCTGCTCAAGCCAGCGCATGTCCAGGCCCGTCTGAAGTTTGCCAATGACCATCTGGATGATCCAGAGGAGGAATGGGAGAAGGTCATGTGGTCTGATGAGACAAAAATAGAGCTTTTTGGTCTAAACTCCACTCGCCGTGTTTGGAGGAAGAAGAAGGATGAGTACAACCCCAAGAACACCATCCCAACCGTGAAGCAAGGAGGTGGATCGTGGCTTTTCTGCAAAGGGGACAGGACGACTGCACCGTATTGAGGGGAGGATGGATGGGGCATTGTATCGCGAGATCTTGGCCAACAACCTTCTTCCCTCAGTAAGAGCATTGAAGATGGGTCGTGGCTGGGTCTTCCAGCATGACAACGACCCGAAACACACAGCCAGGGCAACTAAGGAGTGGCTCTGTAAGAAGCATCTCAAGGTCCTGGAGTGGCCTTGCCAGTCTCCAGACCTGAACCCAATAGAAAATCTTTGGAGGGAGCTGAAAGTCCGTATTGCCCAGCGACAACCCCGAAACCTGAAGGATCTGGAGAAGTTCTGTATGGAGGAGTGGGCCAAAATCCCTGCTGCAGTGTGTGCAAACCTGGTCAAGACCTAGAGGAAACGTATGATCTCTGTAATTGCAGACAAAGGTTTCTGTACCAAATATTAAGTTCTGCTTTTCTGATGTTTCAAATACTTATGTCATGCAATAAAATGCAAATTAATTACTTAAAAATCATACAATGTGAGCACTGGGAGCAACGTACAGGGACAGGAAATCCACATAAAAGACAGGTCTCTCACAGTTGAAGTGTACCTATGATAAAAATTACAGACCTCTACATGCTTTGTAAGTAGGAAAACCTGCAAAATCGGCAGTGTATCAAATACTTGTTCTCCCGACTGTACATATATAAATATATATAGTCAGGGATGAGTTGATGAGGGAAGTGAGGAAGGGTACAGACAGCAAGAGGTATGCTTAGATATAAAAATGATTGGTTTAAATGTAATCTGGCACCTTATGATAATATCATGATATTTGTGTATTAATAATGATGACATGATATGTGCCTGTATTGATGATGTGTGTTATAATCCCATGTACTGTGTTGTAACTTGGATGTAATATCCTAGGCATGTTCATGCAGTATATTGAGATGTGTGATTTACAGCAGTCAGAATGAAACCCTCATTAAAATGACAATTGAACAGGTGAAGATGTATGCTTAGATAACTAATGCAGAAAAATATACTATTTTTACATACTGATTATGGCTGTAGAGTGCAGGAAAAAGCTGTTTCAGGTGTTTGAAAAATGCTAAATTCCCCCCACTCCATCCTCATGTACTCCCTGCAACCTCTAAAATAATGGGTGGATGACGTCCCTGAGTCCTTTTCACTTGACCTCACTCACGGAATGCAATTGTGAAATGGAACAGACCCTTTTTTTAGGGATATTGTGCAAAACACTGTGGATCATTTACATAGTTCATTCCAATAAACAGTCTTAAGTGCTAAACAAAACCATCCTGTTACAGGAATACACCCCTGTATACTGCGATGGCATTTCAGACCAAAGTTTAGTCAGCTTTTACAGTGGGGAAAAAAAGTATTTAGTCAGCCACCAATTGTGCAAGTTCTCCCACTTAAAAAGATGAGAGAGGCCTGTAATTTTCATCATAGGTAAAAAAATCCAGAAAATCACATTGTAGGATTTTTTATGAATTTATTTGCAAATTATGGTGGAAAATAAGTATTTGGTCAATAACAAAAGTTTCTCAATACTTTGTTATATACCCTTTGTTGGCAATGACACAGGTCAAACGTTTTCTGTAAGTCTTCACAAGGTTTTCACACACTGTTGCTGGTATTTTGGCCCATTCCTCCATGCAGATCTCCTCTAGAGCAGTGATGTTTTGGGGCTGTCGCTGGGCAACACGGACTTTCAACTCCGTCCAAAGATTTTCTATGGGGTTGAGATCTGGAGACTGGCTAGGCCACTCCAGGACCTTGAAATGCTTCTTACGAAGCCACTCCTTTGTTGCCCGGGCGGTGTGTTTGGGATCATTGTCATGCTGAAAGACCCAGCCACGTTTCATCTTCAATGCCCTTGCTGATGGAAGGAGGTTTTCACTCAAAATCTCACGATACATGGCCCCATTCATTCTTTCCTTTACAAGGATCAGTCGTCCTGGTCCCTTTGCAGAAAAACAGCCCCAAAGCATGATGTTTCCACCCTCATGCTTCACAGTAGGTATGGTGTTCTTTGGATGCAACTCAGCATTCTTTGTCCTCCAAACACGACGAGTTGAGTTTTTACCAAAAAGTTCTATTTTGGTTTCATCTGACCATATGACATTCTCCCAATCCTCTTCTGGATCATCCAAATGCACTCTAGCAAACTTCAGACGGGCCTGGACATGTACTGGCTTAAGCAGGGGGACACGTCTTGCACTGCAGGATTTGAGTCCCTGGCGGCGTAGTGTGTTACTGATGGTAGGCTTTGTTACTTTGGTCCCAGCTCTCTGCAGGTCATTCACTAGGTCCCCCCGTGTGGTTCTGGGATTTTTGCTCACCATTCTTGTGATCATTTTGACCCCACGGGGTGAGATCTTGCGTGGAGCCCCAGATCAAAGGAGATTATCAGTAGTCTTGTATGTCTTCCATTTCCTAATAATTGCTCCCACAGTTGATTTCTTCAAACCAAGCTGCTTACCTATTGCAGATTCAGTCTTCCCAGCCTGGTGCAGGTCTACAATTTTGTTTCTGGTGTCCTTTGACAGCTCTTTGGTCTTGGCCATAGTGGAGTTTGGAGTGTGACTGTTTGAGGTTGTGGACAGGTGTCTTTTGTACTGATAACAAGTTCAAACAGGTGCCATTAATACAGGTAACAAGTGGAGGACAGAGGAGCCTCTTAAAGAAGAAGTTACAGGTCTGTGAGAGCCAGAAATCTTGCTTGTTTGTAGGTGACCAAATACTTATTTTCCACCATAATTTGCAAATAAATTCATAAAAAATCCTACAATGTGATTTTCTGGATTTTTTTCCCTCAATTTGTCTGTCATAGTTGACGTGTACCTATGATGAAAATTACAGGCCTCTCTCATCTTTTTAAGTGGGAGAACTTGCACAATTGGTGGCTGACTAAATACTTTTTTCCCCACTGTATCTGATGGCAAAGTACCCATGTTGATTAACTTATTGGTGGTTATGGGAGTTGGCTGGCAAAGTGCCATTCTCCGCATGGCAGGACCCGGCGGGTAACAAAAGCATAGCAGAAGTTCAAGAGGACATTAGGGCAAATGGGGAACGGTCTCACATTCTAAGTTGCTTATTAACTGACCAATCCAAAGATCAGCCATCAACAGTGTTCCCAGTACCTGAAACTGGAAGGTGGATTGAGGAAGCTTTCCAATCATACCTACAAAGCAATAAAGCTAGCACTATGCATATTTCAATACAGACATTTTTAAAGCTTCTAAGCTCTATACGGCAAGGAACACGTCAAGGTATACTGCCCATCCAAGCAAAAAGGCAGTAACTGCTAATTTGGTCAAAAATGAGTTAATGTCATTTTTGCTACATTAAATACATGCTTAATCATGTGGACAAGTATCCTGCCTCTATTGTATTGTGTTTTGGAGAAAATTGGGGTCATGTTAGCAGTAACTGCATAAAGTTACTGTGAAAACAAGGTAAATAAAAGCAATTTTTCTCAGTTCCACGCTATGAGCAGTTACTGCCTTTTTGCTTGGTAGGGCAGTATGTATTACCAGGTTTTACCGCACCAATCAACCAAACCGTTTTATGACTTACAGTGAACTAGTTGTGGGTTCAAGCTATCAGAGTATGGTACAATTACACCTTTATAAAGCCAACCACTCCACTCAAAGCAACTAACTACAGTTTGACAAAAAAAACTATTGAATGCTTGCTTGTGTAACATGCATGGAATGCTATTGTATTACAATAGTTTACTCAAAAGAAAACTCAAATAATTGTTTACACATTCTGTGTGATGGGGTAGGTCTGGTTTTTACAGTCATTACACAATGTGATTAGAGGGGTCAGTGTAGTGAATCACTGTGTCCTAGAGTGTTTGGAGATGCTTGTCTCTGCATACCGCCCAGCCCAAGTGAGGTGACTGGGGTATGAGCATAGCACTGGGAGGAGAAGGAAGCTGTCGGATGAGAACCAGGAGGAGTCAGCCATGTCTGTTTACTGTCGGCTAGTGAATGGGCTGCTGTGTGTCTCAGCATCAGGTGTCAAACTCAATAAGGCTCCCGATCTGCTTGCATAGGTCATTTGTGGCTCTGGACAGCCGGATAGCAATTCACATGCTGTTGTCCTGCACAGTCCAACAGCATGGCAGGAAATGATGTCATTTCCTCCTCCTCCAGTCCAGTGGCGTGGTGACTGAACACAACGACCCCAGGAAAAGGGGCAGGGAGGTGTGGGGCTGGGGCGGTGACATGACACCACTTTGGGGACTCTCTCTTATAGGCCTACGAAGCACATCGCACCACTGCTATGGTGCGTCACAGATCAGCTGTGTAAATAACCGTCCCTCTCTCTCTGTTCGGGGCACCGCACGGCTTCCAGGAGCCTTTGCAGTGCTGAGTTGCCCGTTTTTTCTCCCATAAAGGAACTAGAGGATGCGGGGGCGCTCCGCTTCTGGCCTGCCGCCTTACTCATCCTTCCCTGTCCCGCTTGAGGAAGAGAAGTAGCGCCCAGCGATGCCATGGCACCGCCCATACCCCTCCCCCCAAACAACACTCCATCATGGCCAAAGTTGCCTGCCAACACAGCGGAAGGACATCTAAATATAAAACACAATGCAGCCAGGCACATCTCCCTTAAAGAGAGTGGGAGCTGGAAAATGACTATTCTTCTTCCCTTGTGATCGGAGGACACCACGTCTTCCACATGATGGGTGTCTCCCCCCAGACAGAGCCCTCAGCCTGGGCGTTACCTGTCACATGATGTGGCTGGTGGTAACAGCGTCACAGAGAGGGTGTAACCCTGTCACCCACTGGGACGATTAGTTCGCCGTGGCTCGGCCTGCTACCAATCACCACTTTAAGGTGAGAGGTCAGTGTATCCCCTTGAAACAATACCAGAACTGTATAGTTTGAGGGCTCTGCACAGATTTGACGGCCTATCCAGGAGTCCTTAAAAGCACAGATTGGCCTGGAATGGGCAGTTCCACAGACGCTTAGCTAAACTATACAGAACAGGGGAACACTGGTCTTTTGTTCCAAGGCACTTACCCCCTAAGCTTGTCATAAGGAACATACCCAGCTAATGTATAGCAGTGGCACCACCCTTCCTCAGTGCAAACCACAAAAGTTATAATGTTTCGAGGGCTGCCTATGGGATCTATGAAGGCTGCGGCTATGGCACATATTATGTAACTTTACCTTGAGGAATTTAGGGGGAAATGTTGGGCTTTTTTATTCCCAAAAGGAGTAAAATAAATTCTTCACTCAAACAAAAGCACTGACTAAGCAAGATACGTAGTGTACTCTCTTTTCAAATTATGCAGGGTAAGAACGCACCTGCAGAACTACCATCGAGACGCTCTCCAGTCATGCTCAGAGCCTAGCAGCACAGAGGGTTATATTGTCCGGGGGTGCCAAGCATGAAGTAAAATATGAGCCTCCTTCCTGGACTGCAAAACCACAGTTCTCTCTCCAGTGAATTCAAAGCAGCATCATATGTATTTCTAAGATCTAAGACCCCATCTACACCCACCACCTCATCAGTCCTCTGCAAGCTTTCTATGGGTACTGTATGTGGACACCTGAGCTCTAGAACCTCAACATCTCCCATTCTCTGGTACCCATTCAGCCTTTATCTAGACAGAAGCAGCCTAG
This sequence comes from Coregonus clupeaformis, assembly GCF_020615455.1. Classification (NCBI taxonomy): domain Eukaryota; kingdom Metazoa; phylum Chordata; class Actinopteri; order Salmoniformes; family Salmonidae; genus Coregonus; species Coregonus clupeaformis. Next base: position 15,348,082 of record NC_059196.1, on the reverse strand, counting down.
CCTGGTCCCAGATCTGTTTGTGCTGTAGTAAAGCCAACTGCTATGGTCGTTGTCAATGCCAAGCAGATCTGGGACCAGGCTAGAGGCAGCCTGCCTGCCTTCACATCTCAGCGTGTGCGAGGCAGATAAATATTTTCCTCCAAAAGCAAAAAATCTAATAAGCAGAGGAGCATCCAACAACCTCCCCACAGCTCCACCAAACTCCCCCATATTCCTGCAGACACAGCTGGGTCAAATCTGTTCCCCCCTTCCCTTCCTACCCTCTCATTCCATCCCTTTCTCCACAATCCCAAGCTCAGCCACAACAAAGCGAGCCTGGTCCTGTCCTGGTCTGTCCTGAGAAAGCTTTTGGTCACGGGCCAGCCCTCCAGGCCTCGTTTGTCCCTCTGGATGGAGAGTGACATGGCGTCCATGTGAAGTGAGCGGCGGCCCAGAGACAGAAAGGCCTCCTCCCCAGCCACTCCCTCCCGTCAGCACATGTCCCGGCAGGGCTGGGACCGATCACATTAACTCATCCTGGGAGTCAGTAGTGCACTGCACTCAGATTCCCCTTTCTCCTCAATGCTCTGGACATTCGACTGACACTAACAAAACAAACACTAATCGGATCATAGGAAAAGTGCACTCCCTGGGTTGTCACTCTGGCAGAAAAGGCAGCTCTGCCAAGCTTAATTTTATTTGTATTTATTTTTTACTGTTTTTCTATTTGCTGCCATAGTGAGGTATGAAAACACTTGTTACTTTTGGCACACGGAAACTTGAAACTGACTGTGTTACAGCTGGCGTGTTTCCAGGTCATATATTGAATATGAGAGGAAGCAGCATGCATTTCATCATGGCTAATATAGCCATTTGTTGCTAGGATCCCGAGGTGGACACAGTTTTCACAGCAGCTACTGCAGGACATGAGCCAACGCTAGTTATGGTTTTATGGTCCAGGGGCCTTGGGGTTGTCATTTGGCAAGGCCTGGAAACCATTCACTAGGCTGTGGCCTGCACCTCCTATATGGCCCTGTAATCAAGGCGCTTTCGGATGCCGTCTGGACTGCTATGAACTCAACCCAATGTGGACCCACCCAGCCAATCAGAGGGGTATGACACATAGAGATTATGACTACAATGTTAGCTGGGTCACCAGATAGGGCTGATGATGGTGGGGAAGCTGGGTTGGAACAGGAGGCTGTGGGTTGAGGGCTTGGTCAGAATATGTTGTAATCCGACCCTAGCTTCTGAATACCTGAGGCCAGGTTAGTTGCCACACTCATCTGATTGGAAGAACACTCAAGGGAAAATTCCATGTGGAGGTACAGGGAGCAGTGTTGAGGTTGCTATAGCTTTGTGCCCTTTCACACTATACAGATTTAACTGCTTTACTTTCAAGGTACGGATGGGTTGCAAGATGTGCTGTGGTTTCACATATGAGTATGTGTTTCCTTAGTTTCAATATCTATATTCTGTCTTGAATTATTTAGTATCAACACGCTGCATCTTTGGTTGGGGGGGATCATGAAAATGTAGCTTTTAATATGTCTGAAACAGTTGGCAAATAGTCGGAATAGTCACTCACTCTCCATTACTGAGGCATTTCCTGACACTTGAGCACAGCCCCACAGTCTACTGCACATACTGTTTTCTTTCTGTAATGAATGCCACAATACAGATGTCCGCAAACATACACTGTCCGTTCTGTTTCCTTAGCTCATGGCTCTTTTTTTAGGACCAGTCCAGAAACAAACAGCCTCAAGGAATAAAGGCTTTTTCCATGTTGAAAGAGGGCCCACTCTTTACAGGGGGATGGCCTGGTAAGAATGTTAGTGCTACTGCTATTAAACCATCTTGTCTTAATAAGAAAATGATGGTGTTATATTTACCAGCCTCAACATAACCTTGAAAAGACCTTTAAAACAGGAGAAGTTTCAGTTTTGTGGCATGAGGAAATGAATCTAACAAGCTATGACTGAAAGAAACCAGAGTTCCCTACTGGTCATGTCTTTGTGATTTGGGGGAGGGGGGAGGGGGGAGGGGGAGGGGGGGAGGGGGGCTAACAACCACCGTCACTGTTCTGCTGCATAACAGTTTGTTCTGACAGCTGAGAGAACAATGCCAGAAAAAGCCGTGTTTTCCCCTAACAAACACGGTCAAATAAACAAATAAAACGCCTCTTCGCTGAGGGTCAGCTGGTGGAGTTCACCCAAGAAATAACACACATGGTTGAAACACACAGAGTGGAGCACGCATCCCATTCCTCCTCCGTGGATACCTCTTTCATCACTCTCCATACAGCACTCATGCATGGATCCCCGGGGCGAGGTGTAATGGTGTAAAGCTTTGATATGACAGCCTGTATGGCTGAATTTCTAAGGCGATAAGGCCATTCTCTCCTGCTTCACCAGTCTCAGATATGTCAAGGGGCCCAGGGGTGCAGGTTAAATGGCATGAACATGGAGAAGCAGCATCTATATAAAGACTCAGAATGCGTGAGATGTCCTCTGGGTCAACACAATTGAGGCATGAAGTCAACAGCCTGTAATCTCAGTGATTTTGAGTGTGATACGATGGTATTTGGACTGCTTGCTTAGTGAAAGGCCAGGACAAAGAGTGAACATGTCTGATCCTGAGCTCTCAGCAGTTTATATGTGCTGTTTGTGAAGCTGGTTTAATGGACTTGTGCATTCTTTATAAAATAAAAAAAAAGGGCTGTTGCTAACACCATAAACCTTATCTTTACTCCTCACACAGAGAGACAGGCACATCCTGTTGGTATTAAACATGAAAGCTGATCTCTAGCTATGCTGACATGGATGAATACCATTACTGAGTACCCACACGCTATCCCGACCATTAAGCTCTGGATTATTAAGTTCAGACTCACGGAATCAGGTTCTGTGCTTTACAAAGCTTTAACAGGGCTATCATTAGAAAATGATTAGTGAATAATAAGCATTCAATAAAAAAGTCATTTTCCTGCAGTGGTTATTCTAAGCAGAATGGAGTACATTTTCCAGCAACCCCATGGTGTGGTTAATGTGTTAATTGTACTCTTTCATACCGGATAGAACATTTAATGAACAAAGATGGGGAACGGAACAGCACATATTTAATGGATGGAAGGCCATGGAATAGTGAATAAAGCCCCACAGCCCCACCCTACAACAAACATTTCTGTGGGAAACTCTTTGGTTGGTCCTCCTACATGGGGATGACCGCATCTCTCAGCAGTGGCCTAGTTGGACCTGATCTCCTATATTCCAGCAACATCTTTCTCCCATTGTTTCCAAAGTGTCCAAAAATAGCCCAGACATTGAGACATTGATAACATCATCTCTGTAGTGAAAATAATAACATACTGCAGAGATTATAGCGGGAATGACTGTTTACTGGAAGGGGGGCTGACACTGTTTTATAATAGACCTGTGACACAAGGAATGTCCAGCTGAACTGAAGTAAACCTTGGCCATAACTGTCAACCAACTTCCAGCATAGAGTGCTTCTCTGTCTGTTGTGGTTTTACTCATTGGTTAACATGTGATTTAGTGATATATTCCACGGCAAAATGTCAGTTGAAATGTTTGGGTTATTATCAGCCATGACCTCCATTCATTTTACCAGTATCTTAACTCCTCAAATGTAATGGGGAGATAGCATAACCTTACTGGTTCAGTTACCAATCAACAGTCATTGAAAGTCATCATTTGTAGTCGCTCTGGATAAGAGCGTCTGCTAAATGACGTAAATGTGCCCTTGAGCAAGGCACTTAACCCTAATTGCTCCTGTAAGTCGCTCTGGATAAGAGCGTCTGCTAAATGACTAAAATGTAAATGTAAAATCATGAGACCCCCGTGCATACTGGCTGACCCTTTATAACCCAGCGCTCCACTGAGGGCTGTCCTTACCTGAGAGGGGCTCCCTTGGCTTCACCTCCTCCACCACCTCCTCCTCCACCACCTCCTCTTCATGAGACGAGTGGTCGGCCATGGACTCCCTCTTCAGCTTGCCCAGGCCCACCATCTTCATGAAGGAGAGCCGGCGGCTGGAAGAGTCGCCCCCCTCGCTCTCAGAGCACAGTTCCCCGTTGGGCAGGCTTTCCTTGCGAAGGCTCTCCCTGCACTTCCCTGCAAATCTGTGCGGAGAAGAGGGGGAGTTAAGGGTTAAGGGGTTAGGTTAGAGATGTGGGCTGAGCTCAACATCCTCTACTAAACCACTCCTCAACAGCTTTTCTCTACACCTCTCGTACCTGAGTAAGCTTCCCTCTGAGCTCCGTCGGCCCTTCTTCTTCTTCTTCTCTGAGGTGGGGGTGCTTGCTACGGACCCCTGAGGGGAAGGGGTGGCAGTGCCCTTACTGCGGCCTGACATACGGAGCCCCTTGCCCAGCTTGCCCAGAGTCTTCAGCGGGGAGACGCCTCGGATGCGGTCCAGGGTGCCCTTGAACGAACTCTTCCCTGAGCCGCCACGTCTCTCCTCGTTCGCCTCATTCTCATCCTCCTCGTCCTCTAAGGGGTTACGGTCTCGTTGCGCGCCCCCGTCCAGGAGTGAGTTCGCCTGAACCCATTCCTCATTGTCACTGGGCTCCTCAAAGGGGTTGGCTTTCAGGTTCAGGCTCATCTTGCCAAGGATCAGCTCGCCACACCTGTTCTCCAACTCCCCGTTCACCCTGCTGCCTCCCTTCAGCCGCGCTGGAAGGTTCTTGAGGATGGGCATGCTTCCACTTGGGGGTTAAACTAAGGAACAGAGCGAGAGAGAGGGAGAAATGTGGAATGATTACAGAGGACCTTTTCCAAGAGATGCTTCCATAAAATTGGACCTGAATGAAACGGATAGTACAGTATGTCACACATAAATGTTCATTTTAGTAGGCTACCTGATAAGATTTCTTCTGACACAGCTAACGAGGACAGTTACTAAAGTAACTCAGATATACAGTTTAAGATAACAGTCATCTGTTCACCCAATGTTACCGCCCCACCCTTGTGTTGGGTAATGGGAGAGTTCAGATATCGAATGGTTAACAGCAATCATTCTCTATAAAGAGTCTGTTTGAGAAAACATTAACAGGTAACCTTCCGCCTTATCACCCAAACAGGAATCACCATGGAAACCCTAACCCTGCTTCCGTTTGGGTGGGAAGGCGGTTGTGAATAGATGTGCAATGTTATCATGGTCATGTGGCTCAGGTTCAGGAACTGGGCCTATTTTATTAGGTTTCAGATCCTTGTTCTACTTCTTTATGCACTACAGTCTTTGATGCCCTTTGACCCTTTTCAAGAAAACATGTTTGTCCCTCTCCATGGACTTCCTGCCACACCGAGCGCCCTGGGATATTTACGGTTGGTGACAAGGGGAAGGGACAACACTGAATCACTTCCTCCATGTGTGTATGTATGTGCTCAACAAGCTTTGGGAAAATGATGGAGACCGCTATTTCCGTGCCCTTACTTTGGGGAAATTGAAAGTGGCATCTGAGAACATTTGGTTGACGGTGGTTGAATTTATCAATTCAAAACTCAGAGATCTCTGCTCACCAGTTTACAATGTTCTCCTTCCTACTCCTACTGATACTAATGAATGAAAATTCCTTGATGAATTGTGGGTAAACTATAAACTAACTCAAACATCATGAATGATAAACTTGGATATAACATATTCTAAAACACATTCCATATTAGATTTTTTTAAATGACTCGATTTATGATGTTTCACAATACGTTGTAAAGATTTGTGCATAGCCTTAAACAAATTATTATGGTCAGTGCGTTTTAAATTCCTAAAGAGGACGTAGTGTTTTATGGCTTCCCTAAGTGTTTTAAAATGAAAATGCGTCTGGATGCTTTTTTCCATGTGGGTAGCTGAGCATTCAAGGTTTCCCTGCGCAATCAGAGACCCAACCTACAGGGGAACCACACTGAGAATATTGTAATATTGTATAAGACCTTTATACACTGCTGAACGTATTTAGACCAGGTAGCCAGCTTGGGAAAAGACCCACCTGTCTAAGGAGGGGATGTAACCATGGGGCAAAGCAAACTGCTACAAATGAGACATACAACTGATGACTGGTTTGTGGAAAGGGATATTATATAACAGTGAACCCTTTCATTTTTGTTTACACAACATGGACTTAACCTATACAATGGCTATATGAGTCCAGTAGATGTGACCGAATAGGCCTGTACATGAATGGTTATAAATGTGTTATTACACACCCTTATTGATTAAGTTATATTTTACCCATTTGGTTCCATGTCATGACTTGCAGAAAACGCATATGAGAAAACAGGAAGCAAGCGCAACTAGCGGCATGACAACAAGGAAATAAAAAAGATAATGAATAGTTCTGCAAAGCAAATGATAGGCCTATCCTTGAGCTTTTGTAGAAAACATAGAGCCTCATGAACAATGGCTTTGTAAATTCACAGATATTCACAGAAGCATGATGTGGATAAACAGAGTTATGTAAGCATGTGGCATTGCGGACAGTTGGTGACACCAGTGACACGGATGTCTGATAAGCTTATGAGCGCGGCTGTAACAAGTGGTCCCGTGGACATCCCTCCCTGTTGTGTATCCCTGCTCTCCCACACCTCCTCATTTACTCAGCGACTAAACCATACTGCAATTCCTGCTCTAATTATAACCTAATCAGAGCAGCCATTATGAAAGCAGAGTTTAGATCACTGGGGGAGATACGAGGACCACTTTCCCAGACTAACTCCACTTCCTGTCTTGTCCTCCCCTCCACCTCTGCAACAGGCCAACAGCACAACTCACCAGCCAGGCCAGCCATCTCTGTTTTGTTTGCACACACACTATCGAGAGTCTCATCTCTCTTGACACAGATAAACTTCAAAAGCTTGTACATCATGTCCTTCTGGATTGGCTGGATATGTATGACACCAATGTGTTGTTTATTTAGCTATATCAACAAACAACACTCTTTAATCTCATGTTTTGAATAGGCCTACACTCAGGCTTGACCTCCAGCTATTTTACGTATTAGAGACTAAGAAAAAGGCTTAGAATAAGTTTGAACTATTGAACTGAACACAATAGTGTGTAATTAAAGACTTCACTTGGTCCAAAGTCCCCTCCCTGCAGACATCTTGTCTCTTCTATGAAGGTCAGAAGGGAGAGAGCGGGCATCAGGCTACTGCAGAGAGACCTGCCGTCAAGATGTGGCAGATATGAGGGGCTCCGCTCCGGCTCCATCCTGGCCTGAAGACAGTGGTTAAAGGACAGACCCAATATTGTTGGAAGGGCCCCCCCCCCCAAAAAAAGGTATTGTGTTCCTTTCCTTGAGGACAGAAACTGTCCTGAGAGTGACAGTGTTATGGAAATTGGCGACATGGGTATGTGAATGCAATAAAACATGTTAGCAGCATAGGGAATACCTGTAAGTACGATTACTTTGGAAAGGCTGTTTTTTTTTCTCAATTATTTATCAGTCTACGAGGAAAAATGAATCAACAGGTGATTTCGCCCTTCAATGTCCTTGATTGGCCAGATATCATCTCAATCAAGGCTTCCAATCTCAGCGTTGGCTTTGAACAATGAGCTTTAGTACCTTATCAATCATCAGGATCATATTAAAGGATGAAGCAAAGCAGTTCACTATCATATCAGCATTGCTCAGTAGCTGCAACAGTTAACACAATGGCTATGTGTGCCCTTTAAGACGTCCGCAAAGATTGTGTCTTTTCCATGACACGTCCCTTATTTCAACATATTTAGGGCAATAAATTGTTAACTGTTCTCTGGTAGACCCATGTCTAAAGCCAAAGGGCTGGCTGTGAGCAGATCTAAAGGAGGGGGAGGGGACCCAAAAAAAAAAAGAAGTGAACGTTTGGGATTTTCTTCTGTGGAAGAAAATATGCCACAGTCAGCTCATTTAGAGTTCAATTCTCCTGAGAGTGCAGCGGAATAAATCATGAATCTCTTGAAAATGCTTGAGTTTATAAAGAGAGTCAAGCTCAAGGTTCTGCATTAGAGACTAATCTGATCAGTTAATACATAATATTTTTTCTTACTAAGGTTTTGCCTGAGACAACTCAGGCCAAACCTTTGACATCTCAGGCCAAACCTTTGTAGAAGAAAGATTATGTATTAACTAATCAGAAAAGTCTATAATGCTGAACCTTGAGCTTGACTCTCTTTATAAACTCAAGCATTTTCAAGAGATGTATGATTTATTCCGCTGCACTCTTAGGAGAATTTAACTAACTCTAAATGAGCTGACTGTGACATATTTTCTTCCGCAGAAAAAATCCCCAAAGTTCACTTCTTTTTTGGGGGGGTCCCCTCCCCCTCCTTTAGATCTGCTCACAGCCAGCCCTTTGGCTTTAGACATGGGTCTACCAGAGAACAGTTAACAATTTACTGAATGAGACACATCCCAAACTAGCTACAGATTGTAACACCAGATAATGTGATTTAACTTTTTTTTGTTAAATTGTCTAGTATTACAATCTGTAGCTAATCCCAGACCAGAGTTTGTCATAGCCTACTGCCACAGAAATATAACACTAAAGCTGAAAATCAGAGATGATCTCTGCAAATACCTTTCAATTAAAGACCCCCCAAAATATAGCACTTTATAATTCATCATACACAACATAACAACACTGAAAACGAATTCATACAATAACAACCTGGAAATGTATCACATTTCCCTAGACACTACTGTTTGTAGGTTAATGCCATTTGTCAATGTCATCAGTGTAAGTCCATTAGTAACAACATCATCATGAGTATCCAATAACAGTCAGAGAAACACACAATATATTAATCTACTTACTTGATTCATGATTGCTCGCTTATTAAAAACATGCACCAAAAATACAAATAAAAGTGAAATCCTAGAACTAGTCATAAACCAAGATAAGGTTGTCTCGTCAGGTGAGAGACTGCTGCGCTCAGTGCGCTGCGGAAAGTTCCATAAAGCTTCCACCCTTTATTTTCAGTGGGCTGGCTTCTGGACTTCTCGCCTATCACTGTCACTCGCAGCAGCCGCGCTTGCATCGCGCAAATGCCTTGACAGCAGTGCGACTGAGGTCTAGAGTTGCTGTTAGAATCAAGTTCATACGTTTTCTCTTACAAACTTGTAATGCCACGCTGTCTTTTCTGCGCGTTTCCAGTAAAATAGTATACTTCCGCGTAATGGAAGAAAAAAACATAGACGGGATTTCCCTTGAATTTCCAATCAGGTGCTACAGTAGGCTACCTCACCTGTCACATTATGACCCAGGATCAGCCAATGTCATGAGCTTTTGGCAGTCATCCCAACTGATGATTTATTAGGAATGTAGACAGTTTATTCACAAAAGAGATGCATGATGAAATGTTATAATGTGTTATGCATTGCATTATTGTGTTATGCAAGCCTACCTTTGTCTGTTCTGTGAGAGTGACACCCTCTGCAGTCTACATAAATAGGATGCTTTCATAATGAACATAATTGGGAATATTCCATGATGGATATTGTAGGGTAGGTAGTGCCATAGAGTTATAATTTAATCCTAATAGGCTCCCTACACATATTTTGCCAAAAGAAAATGTCCATTAAGATTAAACGCAAAAGTTCCCCTTGTGCCTTGTGAACGAATGGAGCACACCCCTCAACAGGTCAATGGCTTGTCTCTGCCCTTCTCTCTGGCCTCACTGGCCTGTAAATTGTACAGAACAAACGGCCTCAACACGTGCTGAAAGGAAGTCACCCAAATACATATCAGTTCACTCTCAAAAAGACAATAGGAGTTGTGCACGAGGGATACATTTCATTTGTGGCAGCCAATAAAGACGCCATTGTTTGGAGCTGTGTTGGACGAAACACCACAAACAACACAAACTCCCGTTTTCCTCTCAATTCTGGCACTCGGTATAAACATTGAGAAATCAGTTTGAGCCTGGGAGGCTGAGAGTACGGTAAACAATTGGGGAATAGCTTAGCCGTTGATGTATTGATGTATAAACAAAGGATGGTCCCGAGAGTGCCCTTTCGGCCTGGCTGACCTGTAAACCATCTTAACATTCTACAAGGTTAAGTCATGGGGGCAAGTCAGAGAGTCTAATGCTAAGTAATATTGACTCTCCATAGTTGGTGGACACTTTAAAATAGCAATAGTTTCTCATAAGTGTTTTTTGCACAACACTCACCAAACAAGCATCAAGCTTTTAGTGATTTTGACTTTGAAAATGGATGATACTGATTAACCTGGGCTGCCACCGAACACATACTCTGAACCGGAATAACGAGTGGTCACCACCAGTCACCTTGGCTAAGGCAGTTGGCCTGCAGTTCTTTAAGGCCAGTTGTGTACTCAGTTACGCTACCTCACGTAAGTCATGGTGGAATGCCATTATGCATGTTAACTTATTTGTCAGGACCAATGAGTTGCATGAAGGTTACACTACCGCAGGTGTGTCAAAGTCATTCCATGGAGGTCCTAGTGTCTGCAGGTTTTTCGTTTTCCTTTCAATTAAGCCATAGACAACCAGGTGAGGGGAGTTCCTTACTAATTAGTGACCTTAATTAATCAATCAAGTACAAGGGAGGAGCGAAAACCCGCTGCCACTCAGCCTTCCATGGAATGAGTTTGACACCTGTGCACTAAAGCATGGATTTACCCTCGCTGAGATCATTAGAGAAAGTCACTAAGTGCATTGCACACCATATACAGCAGGTAGCCTAGCTGTTAAGAGTGTTGGGCTAGTAACCGAAAGATCGCTGGTTCGAATCCCAGAGTCGACTACGTGAAAAGTCTGTTGATGTGCCCTTGAGCAAGGCACTGAATTCTAATTGCTTATGTAAGTCGCTCTGGATAAGAGCATCTGTTAAATCTAAAACAGTTTTGTATAGTCTCTCTGGCCAGACTCAGGGTGCTCTGCATGCTCCAGTGGCTGTAAGTAGAGACGATGTACTGCATGGATGAGAGTTGGAATGAAAGATATAATCTTTGCCACCTTTCAGCATTCCATTGAGTGAGTCCTCCCATGTACTGTCCCAAACAGCCCAACTAATCAATTACAGAGCAGCGATTGGATCTATCTGAGTGGAAACACTGTGAGCATACCACTAATCAGGTCTGTTCCTGTTGATTGGCATGGGGGTGGTGAGAGGGACAGGAAACATGGCCCCTGGCAGCACATCTAAGGCCTGCCGTGAATACAGAGTGGCTATTTCACTGTGTGCCTTGGCTTCTATATAGAGGAGCCTGCAATTGGAGTGTATTTCAGGCTTTAGGGAACAGGAAATAGCAACGCATAAGATTGCCTTCTTCATTGTTAAGTGCAACATTCTGTCTCTGTCGCTCCATCCTTTTCCCCAAGCTGTCACTACAGTTCACTTTGGCAGCATTTCAATGGTTTTGTAATGACCCCCAGCAGACCTGTTGGTTCATGTTGGATCCTAAAGGGCCAGATGTAGTATTATTTTAGTTTTAGATAGTGAGTTATCTTTAGGTCATCTTCATGACTGTGGAAGACAGGCAACAGAATGAGGGTAGTTCTAGTTGCTCAATACTTTTTGTTGTAGAAGCTCTACCACTGAGGTTCAGGAATTCCTCTTACGAACGAGATTGTATGTTATTAGAAAAGGGTTCTATCTTCTGTGTTAACTTTCACATTCTCAAACTCATACATATTATGCAGTGGCATCTGCATTCACGTTTGACAAATGGGCAGGTAACATTTTGCTTCAGATAAGCTAAAAGATACTAAAAACAAATCCTCATAAACCACCCTGTCCACACAACCCCAGGCTGTGGGTGTTTCTCCAAAACCACAGACCTCTGGTATGGAACCACTGCCAAACCACTCAAGGCTGGAAGGCACAGGCATCAGTTCAACGTCTAGATTTGATTTGCATTTGGTTGAGTTGTCAACTAACGTCAATTCAATGTGAATTCAACAAAGAAAGTCACCATGTCACCCTCTCTGGCCAATCTGGACATTTTTGTTGTTTGTCGCCATGGTTATGTAACCTTCCCCAAGGCAGCACCTGTGTGTGTGGGGTCAATGGGCTCCAATCATAGCCTGCCTGCATCCTGTACTGATCGCCCCACACGGGCCACGGGAAGCCCCCTCGGAGCACCTCTACCACCCCTCACTGAGTGAAGGGCCCCTATTGAATGCCCTCGGTTCATCATTCTCAGTGCATCAATCTGTCCCCTGTCCCACTCAAACACAGGCAGCCAACAGTACAGGAGGAATTAAGGTTATCCTTTATTTGCGCTGACTGCAGTAGGTAGCATCCTGGTGCCTTCACAATTCACCCATCTGGGGAGTGGATAGACGTCCAACTCGTTCCCTGACCTGAAGAGGTTCAAAGCCTTCTAATTCAATGCAAATTCAGGTGGACGGCAGAGAAAGGTAGCGAGCCTATCATTCAGCAGGCAAGTCAATTGTAGTGTAGAGGATAAAAAGGGGATCTCACAGAATCATTTTCGTCATCAAAGGATGTGCTGTAATGGCTTGGTGACTAACATAATTATGTACAGTATACTCCCACACATCCCATGTTTCTCTATCTGCCTCAGCTTTTCCTTCCTGAGTTAAACTCTTTTGCAATCATGACATTGGTTCCGCTGACCTTGGCAACATGACCATGATGTCCTCAGTTTGGCAGGCAGTTCTGTCCTTTATGTTGACAATTAAGTTGCGATTTTTTTGTCAAGTTTGTATTGCTTGCTGTTGTTTACTGGTCATAGTACACTGTAGAAACAGAAAGTCTCAAAACACCATGATTGTGTAATGAAACCATGAAAAGTAGTAGACCTAAGCTGAGATCTGGTGTTGGGAGGGTGTTTTAAAAAAGAATGGAAGTACTCTGAAACACCCAAAGTGGTTGTTCAATCTGAATATTGGTGATTTTATTGTTGTGAAAACACTTTTGGGGGTTTCAGTGCATGTAAAAGGCAGCATCAAAACACATTGGAATTTTATTTGGATTTTGCACACTCAACTACACAGCCACACTAATTTAAATTCTTCTGGGGCAAATGAAGTGATCTAATTATGCAATAGACATGATTTGAAACATCATAATAGTGTTTAGAAGCTTCAGAGAAAGGAAACGACACCAAAAGAGAAGGTATCTAATTCTGCACTAAACACGAAACACCAGTACAGTGTTTCCAACCATTTACAGTAGTGCTCCCAGTCCCTGGAAAGGTGTTGCACAATACTTGATTAAGTGGTGTTACAACACACCTGTTTCAAAACATCACAGGATGATGTGTTTCAATACTCCAGCAAAGTTAAGGTTTCGTCTCCTTCAAGTGGGTGGCAGCTCAGTTGCCACTAGTTTTTGGTGTTACAAAGCACTTCATTTTAACGGTGTAGTTATCCACTTAACACACTTTATAGCCTGAAAACATGGTATTATCTCTCTTAAGGTGCTGTGACTGCTGTAACTGCTGTATTACTGTACTGACTAATGCATTATGTTATATCACACCATGTAGCATCATTTAGGCTAGATAGAAACTCTTACATTATACATTTTTAAGTACTGGTCAGATTGTTCAACGTTGAAATCCCTAGTGGGAACAGGTCTTGTTCCCTTGAACTGTCCTAACTTTAATTGTCTAGGTGTACCTGTGCCCACAGTTGTATTAAGGAGTGAATAATGGGGACCCTGGTTGCATGGTGCCTCACTATAAGACATCTCACAAGAAGGCTTATACTGGCCACTGTACATAGCACTGTAGGCCTATATTAAGCTACTGTTCATATGATTCATCTTTAGACTTTGTCATTGTTGCTCTAATGTTTATAGAAAAAGTTATTTTGATTTTCCTGTGACTGTGCGTGCGTGCGCCACAAACACACAGGGATAAACAATACAGACGACAACAGAGATTCCCTGACGGACACTCAGATAACCATCAATGAATCATCAGATTGCTACTCCCTCAACACTGGACATGTGGTCAGCGGTCATTGTAATTCAGATTTACTACACCGCATCAAACAAGGCTTTCATACCATTGAAACATTGATTAAAACGGCACAGAATTTACAGCTTCACACACTAAATGATGTTAAAAAATTGTACTCCACTTTTCATCCATAGAAATCATGATAAAAACATCCAACAGATTAACAGCTGTGGGTAGTCCACTATGTGGGATGTTTCTAGAAGGACTAAAAGTTAAGCTAATTCTCCCATTCTTCTCTGCAGAACTTCTCAAGCTCTGTCAGGTTGGATGGAGAGCATCGCTGCACAGCTATTTTCAGGTCTCTCCAGAGATGTTCGATCGGGTTCAAGTCCGGGCTCTGGCTGGGCCACTCAAGGACATTCAGAGACTTGTCCCGAAGCCACTCCTGCGTTGTCTTGGCTGTGTGCTTAGGGTTGTTGTCGTATTGGAAGGTGAACTTTAGCCCCAGTCTGAGGTCCTGAGCGCTCTGGAGCAGGTTTTCATCAAGGATCTCGTTGTACTTTGCTCTATTCATCTTTTCAGAGTGACCATCGGGTTCTTGGTCACCTCCCTGACCAAGGCCCTTCTCCCCCAATTGCTCAGTTTGGCCGGGTGGCCAGCTCTAGGAAGAGTCTTGGTGGTTCCAAACTTCTTCCATTTAAGAGGGATGGTGGCCACTGTGTTCTTGGGGACCTTTAATGCTACAGAAATTTTTTGGTACCGTTCCCCAGATCTGCGCCTCGACACAATACTGTCTTGGAGCTCTACAAACAATTCCTTCAACCTCATGGCTTGGTTTTTGCTCTGAAATGCACTGTCAACTGTGGGACCTTATATAGACTGGTGTGTGCCTTTCCAAATCATGTCCAATCAATTTAATTTACCACAGGTGGACTCCAATCAAGTTGTAGAAACATCTCAAGGATGATCAATGAAAACAGGATGCACCTGAGCTCAATTTCGAGTCTCATAGCAAAGTGTCTGAATACTTATGTAAAGGTATTTATGTTTTTTATTTATGTTTTAATTAGCAAACATTTCTAAAAACCTGTTTTCACTTTTTCATTATGGGGTATTGTGTGTAGATTGATGAGGATTTTAAAAAATATAATGCATTTTAGAATAAGGCTGTAACATAACAAAATGTGGAAAAAGGGAAGGGGTCTGAATATTTTCAGAATGCACTGTATATTCATGTAGTTATCTATGCATGGCTTTTCCTGATGCACAAGGCTTTGGAGCCCTGTATGTATTATAAGTGCTGCAATACATGCTAACAAAATACTGATCTTGGCAGAAGTTGTATTTAAATGATGTTATTCTATAGTCCCTAGTAGAGACACAACGACAGACACATACATAGTATAAATAAGACTATACATGAAACAACAGTGATATACTGTATGACTCTGAAGAAAGCAAACAGAATGTTATCCACTGAATACTGCGGCTCACTTGTCTCTCATTGGTCTCCGCTCTGACCAATACGGAACCCAAGCCCTGCTCTCTATGAGTGGGTGAGGATACATGCCTCTGAAGGGAGCTCTGACTAGAGCCCAACCAAACCAGGGGCACCCGGACAACATCAAACTGAGATGAAAAGTCTAATATGGCTTCACCCAGGCCGAGTCCAGCTCTTACCTTGTTACGCTGTTAAGAAGAGGATCCCTGTGGTTCTCACAGCAGTGGCATCCCTGGGCCACACGGGCAATGTAACTGGTCGAAGTGTGTGTGTGAGTGGCTGTGTCCTTGTAGGTCTGAGAGCTCAGAGGTAATGCCTGCTTCTCTGTTCCAGAGGCTCGTCTGGACTCCAGGGCTGGCGTTGGCCATTTCCTGGCTGTAGCGCAAGATGCTTTTTCCTGAGGAAGCAGGCCATCCTATTTTTGCCCGCCTCCTCCTCCATAGCGAGCTACAGGCCCCTCAGGGAGAGAGGCTGATTATACTAATTGCCTTTGGAGACTTGTGGCTAGACTTTCATTTAGTTTATTAATTTGTTTGTTTGTTTTAGACCCATATGTGTTGAATCACCCCTCTCATAGAGATTATCTATTTTAAGTCACATACCTTAGGCTACTCCCTATGCCCTATCCACCGGCCATCAGGATGGATGTGAGCCCACATGGAGCTGAAACGGATCTAGGATTTGTTTTGGAGTATTCTCCCGTTACCTAGTTGTTTTGCACTTTGTATATGAACGTATTCTGCAATGAACAAACCTACACACGGATGTGGTCATAGAGTTCATGTGTACGCTCTTTGTTTGAGGCCCATGTTTGTTTATGTGCTTTGAGCATCTGTGAGACTTTAGGATGTATTGATGCTGTGGAACAATGCACTTGGAATTCTAACCCTTTACTGTATACTGTTTGTCCAGCCTACATAATACCCTCAGTATTTAGGAGCATGAACCGTCAACCAAATGACTCAATGATCCTTGGTTCATAATACAATGATTTACGGGTCGTTCCACCAATTGGGTGCGTTTTGGGTAGTGTAACATTTGATTTCACCTAATTTTAACATTCTGTCATAAAGAGCACATGTTCAACTTCATAAAAAAATTGTTTTCCCATCTCAAGAGGTTAAATTAAGTAACAGGGTTGATGATTTCATCTTAAAACAGACGTAAATCCCTTTGTGATGGGGGGAATGAAAGTTTTTACATTTATAGCCTGTCTAACTATGGGTAACAGGGTTGATATGTTATGTTCGACCCGCTCATTTTCCCACCACAAAAAAACCAGAACATAGCCCAAAAGAGTCAAATCAGCTCACCTGCTTTTACTCTATGGTTTGACTATTAGATGTTCAATTTTATTTAGAATTTTTTTTAAAGGAATAGTTCAGTTCACGTAACAGGGTTGACTTTAAAATGAGGGAGAGACATAAATTATTCACTAATCACATTATATAAATAATAATTTTCAGAAATGACTTTGTCAAAGCAACAAAATAACTAAGGTTTTACAATGATGGTGAAAACTTGGAGAAATTTGGGGATTAAGTGGGTTAAAATCTTTATTCGTATTTAAAATCAGATTTATTGAATTATCTATGTAGTCTTTATTAAAGGGGCACATTTATTAATATAATAGGCTTTTAAAATGAAATATTGCTGCACAATTTCTACTTAAAATATCAAAGGGACAGCACACACACACACAACTGTGAAGGTGACGAGGAGCCTGGTTGGTCTGTCACTGGTGGATCAGACGAGCTTCAGCAACAAACAGGCATACTGTATACATACACAGTGTTTTTGAGCAATGCAAAATTCCACAGCAAATTGTTAAATTGAGGCTAATGATGGTAGCATGATGCTGAGCTAAAAGGAGGTGTAGCATGATGTTACTACAGTACACATAATGCTCTGTAAGCATATCTGGTTTTATCTTACTAAAGACGTTCCTGAAGCTGACTCATTGGTGTTAATACAATGAGAAAGGAAATGTTGACTTGTGTTCTCCTGCCATCTACAGGTTATTCCAATGAACCATGACAGTCTGTCAGATTAGATAGTATTGGATTGGACTGAGCAAGAGTTCATACTGTAGGATTGCTATGATAAAGTTATGGGTGCTTGAAAAATCTGACCCGTCTCTGATATTACATGCATCGTTGGGCTGCCACTTCAGTTAGCATCATATAGGCTACTATCTATCTACCTTCAGTCACACCCTAGTAATCTATTTACAATGATGTAAATGGGTTGACCCCTATGGGATTTAATAAACACCCTGTTTCCAAAGGTGTGTAGAGTAGACTGTCATGCCAAAATGTAATGTTGTTGTAAATTACTGCGCTGTACATTTAGCCAGGAGAGGGCGGCGTTTATCCATACAACTCATATCTCAACAAAAAAACATGGGCCATCACTATGTTACAGCAATATGTCAATACAGCCTCTAATCTATAAAACACTGTACTGGTAATGATTCAAAGTTGCTCTTGGAAACGTTGAATTCAAAATGTATTTAAACCAATATACAATCAATACAACCAACCAACAGAGAACTACACATTTACAAACGTGTTGAAAATCATGTAAGAAAAACGACATTAGGAAACATTGTGTACCTGAGGTGGCACATAGGAGCACAGTAAAGCAGTTTGGTTCCTATCCTTTAGCTGACTGAAGATCCTCAGCACTCCATCTATAGATATAAACACTTTGGTAAGAAATAAATTACCTGGTATTCCTGACAGCATAAATGTTATCTTAAAATAGCCTTAATAGCTAGCCTGAACAGGCTTTGTGAGTGGCAGTTGACAACCTACCAAGCAACACTGCTTGGTCTTCATAAAAAATATCCTTTGTAGCGTTATGTATACGGTCATTAAAATCATCAGGAATATCACAACACAATACTACTCCCCTTTTTAATATATATTCAGTTGACCCCATTAACTATTGTCTCTTATGTTACTGGATGCACAGTTTGAAAATATGGCAGGCCTGCTTGTAGCTAGGTACCGTTGACTAACCCATTTGTGTATATGAAAGCTCTGTAGGAGTCTTTATTACCTTCAGACTGACATTGGTATCTACAGTATGTTGCTGGACTCTTTGGTTCTGGTTTGTGAGCTAAACAGAATCAGAGGTGCATCTCACAACATAAGACACAGACCAACAGTCGATACCTTAATGGGTTTTCCAATAAAAGCATTATACAATGTACTTGAAAAAATAAGAGAGAACAGTTGAACTATTAGAGGAAACAGAACACAAGTAGCGGTAGCGACCCAACAGAGAGCAGCATGTTTCACACATTTCTGACACTTTATGAGTTAACAAAAATAAAACATAATTCATTTGACATTGTAGAGGTACAAATGTTGCAGGGACGGCCTGTGCATTGTGGTTGTGTGTGTGTGCGTGCGGACAGAAGATAAGGTGTTTGCAATGTTTGTGATAAGTTGTCAGATTTGGCTAGCTGTTTAATGTGTATTTGACAGTGTGTAGAGCACAGTGTAAAGACCCGCACGACTCCATGTTTTTCAGATGAGGTCCATGTCATCGGGCTGGGGCTGGGGAATGGGGAGTAGGGTGCTGGGTTCTGGGGTTGAAGGGTAACATAACAGGGCCTTCAGATCACCTCTCGGTCTGCAGAGTTTTGCCGGTTGGGGAAGATGTGTAGCTGGGGTTGTTCGATGCCATCGTTGTGGAGGTCCTCCTGTTTCTGCAGCCCATGGAGTTTCAACACCAGTTCCTTGATGAAAACCTGTGTGTGCAGGGAAGAAGGGCAGTCGGTCATCATACGAAACATGCTCAGAATGGATACAGTGATACACAGTGTTGGTAATGTTGAGTAATTCACAGTGAAACAACAAGGACACATGTTTCAGAGATATCACTTCATTCATTTTGTGTGTATGATATCAATATGTGGGGGGGGTCAACATGGTCTGTCAACACATAATGGACAGGTTGAGTAATGCTGACCACGAAGGATACAGGGACAGTGTAAAAGAAGGACCTGGTATGTCAGTGACAAGACTAGCATTGTCAGCTACTATATGTGGAGTCATCAGTGGTTACTTCTGTTGCTGAAAGAAAGAGTGAGGAGGTGATAAAGAGAGGGAGGAAGGCAGTGTCGTAGTACTTGAGTTTAAGACTTGGATTTGACTTGGACTCAAGTCACAATTTTCATGACTTGTGCCTCAACTCAGACTTGACCAGTGGTGATTGGTCCTTTTATAATGACATCATCATAACCCTGTTCTCTGATTGGTCCCTTCATAATAACTAGGGTTACAAAATTCCAGGAACTTTCAATAAATTCCCTGGTTTCCCAGAAATCCCAGGTTGGAGGATTCCCCAAATCAGGAGGGAATAAGAAAAAATCTGGAATCCAGGACAGTTTTGCAACCTTAATAATGATATTGTCATAACCCTGTTCTCTGATTGGGTCCCTTCACTGTGACATCATTCTGTAAAGTCAGTCTCTGGCATAAAATACTACCCAAAACCCAATACATAATCTTAAACACATTGTTAGATATTACTCTTTTATATAGATTACCTCACTTACCTCTGTGTTATTGCAGGTGTGAAACATTTCCTGGAAAAAATCCCCAGACCAAATAAGATTTTAGTTCAACTGGCCAGGCTGCTGCTGAAACAATATATTTAAATAGCAACCAAATCTACAGCTATTACTGTTACCCTCACAATCTAGACAGTACAACTTGTTCACACAGCTTTTAATTGATCAAATTATAACGTCTTCAGATGATTTTGCTAGTGAGTAGTACAGTATACCTGCAGCCTGTGAGTTCTCTCCTCATCACTCTTCAGGTCTAACAGCTCGTCAATGTTCACCTCCTCCGGCATCTCCTCCTCCTGGGGACACAAGGTGACAGAGCGTCAGTCAGTCAAACAGTCCACCAATCTGTAGGCATCCTCCACTACACTCTGGCCAGGGCAGTATCCTAACATACAACTATCATATACCCCATTATATGAAAAGGGACAAATCAGATCTTGCCATGAGTTCTGAGTTGCATGGGTCTTACAGACACAGAGGAAGAGCTGTGTGTGTTTTTAGAGTGCAACACACCATGAGATATTCACAGACCCTGAAGCATTGCAGTGTGTGTGTGTGTGTAAGTGTGAGTGTCCATGGTGGCTGTTGAGTCATCATATGCATGATGATTGACGCGTGGGCTTGCAGTTCAGGCCTAGGGATGATTTGAGAAGAAAAAAAACGTTTAGATGGCTGCGCCGCTGTTGGAATCGGTCATCAAAGTGCCTCCATAATCTCAGGATTTAGTTTCAGTAGGAACACTGCATGTGGGGATGTGTGTGTGAGAGTGAGTGCGTGAGAGAGAACGAACCACAACCCTGGCTACTAGTCTAGGTATGCTGTAAGGACGGAAGCCACCACCATCAAGGCCAGACATTCTCCATCACAGACCGCATCCATTATGCTTTCTCACGGCCTCCTAAATTCGGTCATACTCAAACAGTGCCTTCAGCTCCCCCCAAAGTCTCAGAGGAAAGCAGAGATTATTTGTATAACAGTCTATGCACTTACTTCATTTGGGACATTTTCACAGATCATTAACTACACTGAACAAAAATATAAAAACACAACATGCAACACTTTCAAAGATTTTACTGAGTTACAGTTCATTCTCCTGAGTGGCGCAGTGGTCTAAGGCACTGCTCTGTCGCAGCCGGCCGCGACCGGGAGACTCATGGGCGGCGCACAATTGGCCCAGCGTCGTCCAGGGTAGGGGAGGGAATGGCCGGCAGGGATGTAGCTCAGTTGATAGAGCATGGCGTTTGCAACGCCAGGGTTGTGGATTCGATTCCCACGGGGGGCCAGTATATATAAAAAAATATATATGTATTCACTAACTGTAAGTCGCTCTGGATAAGAGCGTCTGCTAAATGACGTAAATGTAAATGTAAATATAAAGAAATCAGTCAATTGAAATAAATTCATTAAGCCCTAATCTATGGATTTCACGACTGGGAATACAGATATGCATATGTTGGTCACAGATACAGTACCTTTAACAAAAAGGTAGGGGTGTGGATCAGAAAACCAGTCACTATCTGGTGTGACCACCATTTGTCTCATGCAGCGCAACATCTCCTACACATAGAGTTGATCAGGTTGTTGATTGTGGCCTGAGGAATGTTGTCCCACTTCTCTTCAATGGCTGTGCGAAGTTGCTTGATATTGGCATGAACTGAAACACGCAGTCATACACATCAATCCAGAGCATCCCAAACATGCTCAATGGGTGACGTCTAGTGAGTATGCAGGCCATGGAAGAACTGGAACATTTTCAGTTTCCAGGAATTGTGTACAGATCCTTACGACATGGGGCCATGCATTAACATGTTGAAACATGAGGTGATGGAAGCAGATGAATGGCACAACAATGGGCCTCAGGATCTCGTCACGGAATCTCTGTGCATTCAAATTGCCATCGATAAAATGCAATGCCTGCCCATACCATAACCCCACCACCACGGGGCACTCTGTTTACAACGTTGACGTCAGCAAACCGCTCACCCACATGACGCCATACACGTCATCTGCCCGGTACAGTTGAAACCGTGATTCATCTGTAAAGAGCACACTTCTCCAGCGTGCCAGTGGCCATTGAAGTCGGTTTACGACGCCAAACTGCAGTCAGGTCAAGACCCTGGTAAGGACGATGAGCACGCAGATGAACTTCTGAGACGGTTTCTGAAACTTTGTGCAGAAATTATTCGGTTGTGCAAACCCACAGTTTCATCAGCTGTCCGGGTGGCTGGTCTCAGACGATCCCGCAGGTGAAGCCAGATGTGGAGGTCCTGGGCTGGCGTGGTTACACATGGTCTGCGGTTGTGAGCCCGGTTGAACATACTGCCAAATTCTCTAAAACGACGTTGGAGGGGGCTTATGGTAGAGAAGTGAACATTCAATGCTCTGGCAACAGCTCTGGAGGACATTCCTGCAGTCAGCATGCCAATTGCACGCTCCCTCAAGACATGAGACATCTGTGGCATTGTGTTGTGTTACAAAACTGCACATTTTAGAGTGGCCTTTTGTCGCCAGCACATGGTGCACCTGTGTAATGATCATGCTGTTTAATCAGCATCTTGATATGCCACACCTGTCAGGTGGATGAATTATCTTGGCAAAGGAGAAATGCTCACTAACAGGGATGTAAACACATTTGTAGAGAAATACGCTTTTTGTGCGTATGGAACATTTCTGGGATCTTTTATTTCAGTTCATGAAACACTTTGCATTTATATTTTTGTTCAGTATAAAATGTCGTCACACCCCCATTCCCAAACTACTTCGTTCATTCTGAACAGGAAAGTATTCCACAATGGCTTCTGGCCAAACACTTACCAAGAGTCTCATGAGATTCCACCTTATTTATTTGTCCCTTGAGGCAAGTCTGCTCATTGGCACAAACAGCACATTCAAAGGGAATTATTCATGATGTGATGCTATCAACATAGTGAGCCAAAAATGAACCCTGGTCATTTTCTTATTGCCCTTTTTGGTAAGGCAGAGATTCTTTGAATAACAAAATATGGAAATGTATGAAGACTACTGCAAATAACACTGTAGACTAGATGGGAGGCTGTCGTCAGAACCTAACCCAAACATCAACCACAGTACACAACAAAGACAGCATGGGCGTGAGTGAGTGCATGTGTGTGTGACATGTTGACTAGTGACACTCATGCAACAGGCCATACAGAGTTCAGCAGTAAGGTTAACCAGCCCCGTTGGGTCTGTCTTTGGGTGCCGGTAGTGTAAAGGTCCGTCCAGGCAGATCCAAGCAGTCTCTTCCTACCCAGACCTTTCTTTCAACTCCAAATGCCAATGAAATACAGTCTCATACTGCCCACACACAGGCATATAAAAACACAGCCACGCGAGCAAGCACAAACACTCTCATACACGTACCACACAGACACAACAATGTGTGTAATACACGGTATTGTAATATACATGTGTAATGAAACTACACATTATTGTGTATATCAGGTTAATGAGGCTCAGTGAGGCTCAGTGAGCATTCCTTGCAGTGTTGAGTAAACACAGCCTCCATCGTGGGACAAACATGATGACACAGGCCTGTCAGGGTGAGTTAGTCACTTTAGGCTGATGCAATGCTTTTATCGGGATTCAACTGCTTTCATTGTCCAAGTCTGGATTGCACATTATGCTTAGATCACATTAGAATGTTCAGTGAGGGGATGTGTGATGTCGGGTGGGCTAATGTGTCCTATACTTCTTTATGGTCTTGAGTCCTATCTTACTTGTGCAGGAGGCTAATAGTAAAGGTGAGCAGAAAGGTGCACAGATAGAACCCTACTATGAAAAAAATGCCCTTTTGATTGGTGGCGTAAAAATAAAAATACCTTATTACATTTTTTGTCTCTTTTCTTTCTTGTAACTTTAAATGCAACGAATTACCCATCAAAGTAGATCATTTCTCATAAACGTATGAATCTTGAAAAAAAGTCCCCTCCCTGCCCTTCTGCCACTCGTCCTGCATGTACGAGTTTTAAATGAATACCGCCAGTAGTAGGTTACAAGCAAAGACTAGTTAGCTTGTTTTGACAGCATAGCCTAGCTAACTAGCTAGCTGATTCATGTAGCCTACATTAGCGATGATCAGATGATATAGCCCACCCCAGTATTTCTAGCAGTCCTTGATTTCTAGCAACAATACTTTTAACGAATCCCCTTTCATCTGTGGTTCTAGTTTAGCCTGCACTGTGTGTTGACTGTGTGTTTTAGCAGAAAATGAAGGTGAGTGATTGTTGTTTTAGAGAATGTAGCACCAGCAACAATACCAGATCTAGGTGGCAGTTTGTAATGAGTACGGCTGGGCCCTCACTCCTCTGTAGCAGAGAGCGAGAGGGCAACCCAGAGACCGAGACCGAGAGAGAGAGAGAGAGAGAGAGAGAGAGAGAGAGAGAGAGAGAGAGAGAGAGAGAGAGAGAGAGAGAGAGAGAGAGAGAGAGAGAGAGAGAGAGAGAGAGAGAGAGAGAGAGAGAGAGAGACAGAAAGAGAAAGGGAACGAGTCATTCCACCTAGTTTAGCATCAGTAGATGGCTCCAAGGCAGCAATTTAGTCCACATCACTTCCAGGCCAGTGGGTTGAGGGTAATGTGGTTTTTGTTTGCTTGGATACTCTGGGTGGTTGTCCACTGGTCCCTGTGTCACTGTGTCCAGCTGTGCACCTGTGTCATGTTTTCCATAGCCAACACCCTGATACAGTAAGTGGCCTGTCTCACACTGGTGACAAAATAAATTTGGGTCAAAATACCATGCCAGGTTAAACTGAAGACTAACGGAAAGTAAAATCATTTACAAGGGAAGCGAACACTCTTTAAATGTACATGAATGTCCATTATTGCCATAACCCATTGAGGTGGAAGGTAATCATTAATAAAATATCAATCAATATACACATGAAACATTCAGCCTCAATACATTTCACTGATAATGAGCCACTACACAAAATATTATAATTTCTTATCATTAAAGTCATTTTTGTGGGTCGGTTTGTGTAGACCCATGTTATAACCCTCAGCTGTTGTATTTACTTTAGAGCCTGCAGTATTGACAGATGCTTATCTAGCTTTACTCAAGTTCTTTCCACATCACCATTCCTTCCCCCTTCCATTTCATATCCTGCAACAGGCAAACTGCTAAATGCAGAACAACTACAGTATCTATCTACCCCTAATATACTACATTAACATGTCATTTCCAGATTCATGATCTGTCTCTCTTGGTCTGTCCCACTCCTCTCCCACTCTCTGTAATATTCACATCCTCTTTACCGCCTGTACGACATGCTATTAGACATTTCCTTTCTCTCCTACCCCATCTCACACCTTGTCTCTCTAGCCCAGAATATGTCAACCTCTATCTCGCTCTCTTTTTCCATCAGGGCAGAGGGGGCCATTCCCTGCTGTCACATCCTAACAAGTCATTACTACTCTAAACATCATCATCACTAGTTTTCACCAGATCATTCCCACAGTTACTTACTGCTACAGCACATACACATAATATTAATCTAGTACAGGGGTGTCAAACTCATTCCATGGAGGGCCGAGTGTCAGCTGGTTTTTGGTTTTTCATTTCAATGAAGACCTAGACAGCCAGGTGAGGGGAGTTCCTTACTAATCAGTGACCTTAATTCATCAATCAAGTATAAAGGGAGGAGTGAAAACCCGCAGACACTCAGCCCATGGAATGAGTTTGACACCTGATCTAGTATTAATTACAATATTATTAGCACATCTGGTCAGAACACTACCAAAATGTCTCATTGTCAAGAATGTAATAAGGGTTTAGTGCTGTCAGTGAAATTGTGGTTATTGACTTTATATCAAAGTATAAACCATAATGATTGAGACATATGATCGGCACAGCGACATTTCCAATAGAGGTTCTCTCTACAGTCGTGGTCAAAAGTTTTGAGAATGACACAAATAGAAATGTTCAAAGTCTGCTGCCTCAGTTTTTATGATGGCAATTTGCATATACTCCAGAATGTTATGAAGAGTGATCAGATTAATTGCAAAGTCCCGCTTTGCCATGAAAATGAACTTAATCCCCAAAAAACATTTCCACTGCATTTTAGCCCTGCCACAAAAGGACCAGCTGACATCATGTCAGTGATTCTCTCGTTAACACAGGTGAGAGTGTTGACGAGGACAAGGCTGGAGATCACTCTGTCATGCTGAATGAGTTAGAATAACAGACTGGAAGCTTTAAAAAGGAGGGTGGTGCTTGAAATCATTGTTCTTCCTCTGTTAACCATGGTTACCTGCAAGGAAACACGTGCCGTCATCATTGCTTTGCACAAATAGGGCTTCACAGGCAAGGATATTGCTGCTAGTAAGATTGCACCTAAATCAACCATTTATCGGATCATCAAGAACTTCAAGGAGAGAGGTTCAATTGTTGTGAAGAAGGCATCAGGGCGCCCAAGAAAGTCCAGCAAGCGTCAGGACCGTCTCCTAAAGTTGATTCAGCTGCGGGATCGGGGCACCACCAGTGCAGAGCTTGCTCAGGAATGGCAGCAGGCAGGTGTGAGTGCATCTGCACGCACAGTGAGGCAAAGACTTTTGGAGGATTGCCTGGTGTCAAGAAGGGCAGCGAGGAAGCCACTTCTCTCCAGGAAAAACATCAGGGACAGACTGATATTCTGCAAAAGGTACAGGGATTGGACTGCTGAGGACTGGGGTAAAGTCATTTTCTCTGATGAATCCCCTTTCCGATTGTTTGGGGCATCCGGAAAAAAGCTTGTCCGGAGAAGACAAGGTGAGCGCTACCATCAGTCCTGTGTTATGCCAACAGTAAAGCATCCTGAGACCATTCATATGTGGGGTTGCTTCTCAGCCAAGGGAGTGGGCTCACTCACAATTTTGCCTAAGAACACAGCCATGAATAAAGAATGGTACCAACACATCCTCCGAGAACAACTTCTCCCAACCATCCAAGAACAGTTTGGTGATGAACAATGCCTTTTCCAGCATGATGGAGCACCTTGCCATAAGGCAAAAGTGATAACTAAGTGGCTTAGGGAACAAAACATTGAAATGTTGGGTCCATGGCCAGGAAACTCCCCAGACCTTAATCCCATTGAGAAGTTGAATCCTC
This sequence comes from Coregonus clupeaformis, assembly GCF_020615455.1. NCBI lineage: Eukaryota > Metazoa > Chordata > Actinopteri > Salmoniformes > Salmonidae > Coregonus > Coregonus clupeaformis. Next base: position 15,321,022 of record NC_059196.1, on the reverse strand, counting down.
AAAACCCCACAAATTCTGACAAACTCCAAGCATTGATTATGCAAGAATGGGTTGCCATCAGTCAGGATGTGGCCCAGAAGTTAATTGACAGCATGCCAGGGCGGATTGCAGAGGTCTTGAAAAGAAGGGTCAACACTGCAAATATTGACTCTTTGCATAAACTTAATGTAATTGTCACTAAAAGCCTTTGACACTTATGGAATGCTTGAAATTATACTTCAGTATACCATAGTAACATCTGACAAAAATATCTAAAAACACTGAAGCAGCAAACTTTGTGAAGACCAATCCTTGTGTCATTCTCAAAACTTTTGACCACGACTGTACACCAGGAAATGGGCCTGTTCATCAGGAGATTGATGGCTGTTTCTCTCATCTACATAAGCGTGCACATTAAAATGCATTTCCATTAGGTATTCATTCATCACTAAATTGTGGGGCAGGTGTTCTGGTTCAAGATAAACGCAATTATGTCATGTTATTTGTGCGATTTATATATTTTATGAGTCTTATGAGATTAATTTCCACGTCTTCGACAAATTGCATTAGGTTGGGGAAACAGCTGTTATAGATCAGTTGCAATACATATTTCACACCCATTAGATATTGATTGTTGCTACAAAAATAAACAATTGCACTCTAAAAACCTTAGTTCTCCAAAGTTTTTCTCTCCCAGTTTGCAGTGGTAAATTGCATAACAACTGGCTGTCACATCTGTGTCGCTTAGTGGGCAGTGACGACGCAATAGAATGGTTATAATGGCTGGGTGTAGTGGTGGGACATGGGATTAAAAGTGAAAAGACCCCGAGCCTGGCAGACAATCACGCAGATAGCAGAACACTGCGGGGTCTTAAGCTGGGCCTCCGATTGAGCGTTGATAGAGCGCTAATACAAGACTAATGACCTTTGATAAATGGGCCAAGCGATGCACTACAGTCAATATTTCGAGCTTCAACAACAGGCTCATGATGGGGGGAGTATTCTCTTTGTGCTCTTTGGTGACATATGGGACCTTCACTTCCCCCAAACCCCCATCCTCCCATTCATAAGAATCATCCCAGGAGACAAAGATGTCATCAATCAATAACTGGGATAGTTAGCGTCCATTCAGGCCTGGTCAGGGGGTTTTCACGTTGCAGGGGCAGCCAGGGTGGGCTTTGGTCTAGCAGGAAATGAGTATTGGGGAGATCTGATTACACAGTCATTACACATGCCTGTTCCACTATCAGCACAGCAATTAACTCATTAACATAGATATAAAGCTGTGGCCATGTGTGTGTGTTTATGAGAAAGCAAGACAGGGAGTGTGTTTACTGTATCCATCCACAAGAAACAGAATGGTACAGTAGGTCAAATTGTCATGAACACTAAATAGGATCTAAAGCAATATTTCTCTATTCTCTATTCTTTAAGTGGATGTGGAGAGACCCTATAAAAAAAAATATGACAGCTCACTGATGCTGTTTTTGCTGTCATTGTCTCCCCTGTGGTTGTATAATGGTCACTACAGAGGTATCCCCCTGTGACAGCACTGCTTTTAGTCCTCTGTCATTGGGTAGCATCTGTCAGGTGGTGGTCTTTGCAGTAAACACATTGAGTTTTTACTACCATGTTTTATTACTATGTTAGAAATTGGATGTCGAAAGCAGATGCTGAAGAACAGATTGCTAATTGCTCTGCAGAAAAAGAGACCCACCCAGAAGGCTGTAGACTCAAATAGGTCTCAACGTATCATACAAACAGAATTCAACACTGGGCATCCAATTTCTATAGTACTATAGTTAAATACATTCTGAGCAGGAGATGGTTGTGTCTGATGGAGAGATTATTGGTATGGAATAATCCGAAAAACTGTACCATAGCACCAACCCCATCCCTACATCAACCATCCTCCCCAACCCTGCCTTCTCACACAGCCTCCACCATGCAGTGCCTTGACCCAATGCCTACCAACATCCACTGGTGCCCCTGCCCTCGCTGGTGATGCCACACACTACACCAGGTCCTCCTGTTTTGTCAGCCAGAAGCCCATAAACCCTCAAGGCTGTCCACGTAAAGCAACAAGCGCCAAGCGACCTGGCCAGCCAGCCACAGACCAGTTATGTTTCTGGGAGCACTTTCAATTGGACCTCTGATCTTTTCCATGTCACCCCTGGCAGTGAGACAGTATTTCCCCACTCACAGGGAGTATACTGACCGTCCATCCCCTTACATACAACAGGAAGGGAACAACATGAAGGGAATATACCATATCTACTTTTGTATTTTCCCTTGGACGCCAAGTCTATGTCTTTCCATGCTTTGCTAATATGAGGAAGCATGCCAGGCAGGTGTAAAACACCTCGGCTGGTGTTCTTCTTAGAGCAGAATAAACCTGTTCAACTTGCTAATGGCTTTGTAGTTTATTATAATCCTCTCTTCTTCTGGCTACAGAGAAATGTTTGCTTTTATTATTATTATTATTAGCTAAAGGACAAGTGTCCAGTCAATAGTGTCTGATAAGAAAAAATATTCACAATACTATCAATCTGGATTTGATGAGACCATGAATGTACCAATATTACAGGCAGTGTTTTGACCAGGCAGTGTTTTGACCAGGCAGTGTTTTGACTAGACAGTCATTTGACCCTACGACTAGAAGGCATCTATCTACACATCATTGATTCATCGAATGTTAAGCAGACAGAGCGCAAGGAGAGACAAGGCAGGCAACCCCCCCACCCATGTAAAATTGATTAACGTCGTAGCCACATCCCAGATGGTTAGCGACACTAGGCAGTACGATCTCTGAAAAACAGACTTAGTCACATTTTGTGAATAGTTGTATTTACATATCTTGAGGAGACTGAATATTCGAAATTGCTGCGTAACCGCTCACATAAAATGACTATTATGTTCCCAAATGCGCCAAACCGATATATTCATTATAGCGATCAACTCCCACTGAAGAGTGATGTACCACGCTACAGTGGATTGCGTACACCGGAGCTGCTGCCAAAGTCGCTTAATGTCATTCAGTGAACACTTATGCTACAATGAATAATTGTTATTGCGTAAAACACTTTTTGTATTCTTACAATAAATCAAATAAACGTTTCGCATTGGTATGTGACTGTATACGTATTGCGTAGCCTATCATTAGAGATCCGTTTCATTTCAAATTGATGGGACTCACCCTGCCCAAATAGAGCTCGTCCAGACTACAGTCAATCCACTTCTCCACATCCAAGCGCCTTTGGAGCTCCTTTCTGTTGTACTTTACCGTGACCCGTGCTTGCCTCTTCTGCAAGCTAAGCCCCGGGTCCCTACCTGGACCCCTACTCGGGGAATGGACTTTGTTGTTACATCTTCTCCCGACCCGGTTCGCTGCCATATCCACTTCCGATGACAGACACGTGCAGACGGTGGACCTAGTGAGTGAAAGAAGTGCGCTATCATTGGCAATAGTAGTGCACTGGTGGAGAACTCGGCTATGGGTCCTAGTGCCACACCCTATACAGGCCCGGGAAACAGTTGTGCGCCGAGCAATGTGATACATATTTAATTGAGTTTAGCTCTGTAAAATTCTGTCCATGAGGAAGTTCTACACTTTCTGAATTGTGTGACAAGAATTAGCCATAAATGTTAGTGATTCAGTATTCTGGGGAAAGTACAATGACTCACCATCATGGTCACCACTATTTATAAATTATTTAGCCTACACATAGGGAATGATAAAGTCCTCTAGCGGCCAAAAGGTCAAGGCCGTATTAGCATGGGAAGAGCCATCATTCTAATGTTGTCGACTGGGTCGGACTTTCAACTTCATTTGCTGATCTCTTCTGGTGATCAGCCAATCAAAGAATGAAGAAAATTGACTACTTCTAAATGGAGATTGCCTCTATGGCGCCACCCATTCTGTCACAGACGCTATAATGGCATAGATACAAAGATGAGTCCTATATCTATCTCTATGAACCTACATGATGGCTTGCGTTTTTGTTTGTTTTTTCTTCACCTTTATTTAACCAGGTAAGCCAGTTGAGAACAAGTTCTCATTTACAACTGCGACCTGGCCAAGATAAAGCAAAGCAGTGCGATAAAAACAACAACACAGAGTAACATATAACAAAACATAAAGTCAAAAATACCACAGAAAATATATATACAGTGTGTGCAAATGTAGCAAAGTTATGAAGGTAAGACAATAAATAGGCCATAGTGCAAAATAATTACAATTGGTATTAACACTGGAATGATAGATGTGCAAGAGATGATGTGCAAATAGAGATACTGGGGTGCAAATGAGCAAAATAAATAACAATATGGGGATGAGGTAGTTGAGTGGGCTAATTTCAGAAGGGCTGTGTACAGGTGTAGTGATCGGTAAGGTGCTCTGACAACTGATGCTTAAAGTTAGTGAGGGAGATAAGAGTCTCCAGCTTCAGAGATTTTTGCAGTTCGTTCCAGTCATTGGCAGCAGAGAACTGGAAGGAATGTTGGCCAAAGGAGGTGTTGGCTTTGGGGATGACCAGTGAGATATACCCGCTGGAGCGCATACTAGGGGTGGGTGTTGCTATGCTGACCAATGAGCTAAGATAAGGCAGAGATTTGCCTAGCAGTGATTTATAGATGGCCTGGAGCCAGTGGGTTTGGCGACGAATATGTAGTGAGGACCAGCCAACAAGAGCGTACAGGTCACAGTGGTGGGTAGTATATGGGGCTTTGGTGACAAAACGGATGGCACTGTGATAGACTACATCCAATTTGCTGAGTAGGGTGTTGGAGGCTATTTTGTAAATGACATCGCCAAAGTCAAGGATCGGTAGGATAGTCAGTTTTACGAGGGCACGTTTGGCAGCATGAGTGAAGGAGGCTTTGTTGCGAAATAGGAAGCCGATTCTAGATTTGACTTTGGATTGGAGATGCTTAATGTGAGTCTGGAAGGAGAGTTTACAGTCTAACCAGACACCTAGGTATTTGTAGTTGTCCACATACTCTAGGTCAGACCCGTCGAGAGTAGTGATTCTAGTCGGGTGGGCGGGTGCCAGCAGCGTACGATTGAAGAGCATGGATTTAGTTTTACTAGTGTTTAACAGCAGTTGGAGGCTACGGAAGGAGTGTTGTATGGCATTGAAGCTCGTTTGGAGGTTTGTTAACACAGTGTCCAATGAAGGGCCAGATGTATACAAAATGGTGTCGTCTGTGTAGAGGTGGATCTGAGAGTCACCAGGAGCAAGAGCGACATCATTGATATACACAGAGAAAAGAGTCAGCCCAAGAATTGAACCCTGTGGCACCCCCATAGAGACTGCCATAGGTCCAGACAACAGGCCCTCCGATTTGACACATTGAACTCTATCTGAGAAGTAGTTGGTGAACCAGGCGAGGCAGTCATTTGAGAAACAAAGGCTATTTAACAATTTAATAACAATGCAGTGGTTGACAGAGTCGAAAGCCTTGGCCAGGTCGATGAAGACGGCTGCACAGTACTGTCTATTATCGATCGCGGTTATAATATCGTTTAGGACCTTGAGCGTGGCTGAGGTGCACCCATGACCAGCTCAGAAACCGGATTGCATAGCGGAGAAGGTACGGTGGGATTCGAAATGGTCGGTGATCTGTTTGTTAACTTGGCTTTCAAAAACTTTCGAAAGGCAGGGCAGGATGGATATAGGTCTGTAACAGTTTGGATCTAGAGTGTCACCCCCTTTGAAGAGGGGGATGACCGCGGCAGCTTTCCAATCTCTGGGGATCTCAGACGTTATGAAAGAGAGGTTGAACAGGCTAGTAATAGGGGTTGCGACAATTCTGGCGGCTATTTTTAGAAAGAAAGGGTCCAGATTGTCTAGCCCAGATGATTTGTAGGGGTCCAGATTTTGCAGCTCTTTCAGAACATCAGCTGTCTGAATTTGTGTGAAGGGGGGGGCATGGGCAAGTTGCAGCAGAGGGTGCCGAGCTGGTGGCCGGGGTAGTGGTAGACTTTTTCTTGCATGCAAATTGATCTTGACAAACAAATAGGTTTAATTTCGGAATTTCGTTGTGGCCCTCGAGCCAAAAAGTTTGCTCACCCCTGGCCTAGTGCATGGGGTATTCAAATCTTACCCTATGAGGTCTGGAGCCTGATGGTTTTCTGCGCTACCTGATAATTAATTGCATCCACCTGGTGTCCCAGGTCTAAATCAGTCCCTGATTAGAGGAGAATAATGAAAAAAAGCAGTGGAACTGGAATTATGGTCCAGATTTGAATTTGAGGGGCCTAGTGCTTCACCCTGGATTTCCTTTCTATTTTCATTGGTTATTTATATCCAGCAAGCCTAAATCATTAACACAGCAGAGGAGAATATTTGGTCATGTTAAGGTTATTCATAAACATACACAACTGTCATACTGTAATGACAATGATTTAGTTTAATGTAACACACGCCTAGTGGTTAATAGAGAGGTGGGCCAGCAACTAGAGCAGGGGTTTCCAACCCTGTTCCTGGAGAGCTACCCTCCTGTAGGTTTTCGCTCCAACCCCAGGTGTTACTAACCTGATTTATCTTATCAACCAGCTAATTATTTGAATCAGGTGCGCTAGATTAGGGTTGGAGCAAAAACCTACAGGACAGAGGCTCTCCAGGAACAGGGTTGGAGAGCCCTGAACTAGAGGGTTGCAGATTCAAATCCAATGTCCGACGGGAAGAAATATGGTCGAGAGTGGGCCAGCAACAGGAGGGTTACTGGCATCAGTGTCCTAAATGCCATCTCCTGCCGTTGTGCCCTTGAGCAAGGCACCTAAAACTGTGCAGGCGCACCACTGTGGCTGTCCTCTGCTCCAACCTTTGAGTGTGTCTGTCTTTCATTTCCGTAGACTGTAAGGAAAATAGATCAATAAAGTCGTCGTTGTTGTCTTCTTCTTCTTCTTCTTCTTTTTCCTTCTCCATCCCCCTGGGCTCAAAAGCCCTGCCTTCATTCTAAACTGCTGCCTGTAGTAGATATGATAATTATTATTATTACTGATGCACTAAGCCATTTGGTTATAGGTTATACCCAGGGTTGCAGCATGAAATAAGCCCTGTTTGCAGCCTACTGACTTCTTGACTCATGTCGGTTAGTTTGTCCTCGCTGTAAGCACCGGACTTTGACTCATAACTGCACACCCCCATTCACACACTCCTAAACAGCATATTTTTTAACATAACTGTAATATGACACTGTACCTACTAGAGGATGCTTGCAGCTGGCATTGTCCGCTCACCTTTCCAATCACCAAACACTGGAAAGCATGAACAATGTTATTTCACATACTTATGACGCCTGAAGCAAGCACACACCTTTTTATAGTTGACTTGTGACATGTTTTTATCCCAAATAAGGTATATCTCGTACTTATTCTTGCTCTTGCCTGCGCTCTAGTGGGGTGACTTACCATGCACCACTGGATATCAAGCTTATGGCAGAAGGGTAATGGTGCCATCTTGTGGTATCTAAATAAAATTGATTCACTAATGGGAGAATGTCATGTAGACTACCTGTATTCAGGTACAGTATCTGTGTTAGTCTACTACAACAACAAAATAACTCAATGAGTGATTAGATTGAACGAATCCGTAGGCCTAACAATGGCTAAGTAAATATCTGATACGTCTGAATGTCACGCAAAAGAACACAGACGAGGAACCTTTTGAAAAAGTTAAACCTGAAGTCACGCCCATCAGCAGGATGGAACGTTCAGATAGAAATATGAACAAATAATCTTCTCTAGGTCATAAGGAATCCAGCCTGGTCTCTAGACGTAACATAGTAAATGTCAATCGCGGACACTCAAATTAGTATGACTACTTTTCAGCTACTTTGCAACTACTTAGCATGTTATCTAACCCTTCCCCTAACCTTAACATTTTAACCCAAATCAACATTAGCCAGTTAGCTAACGTTAGCCACAACTAATTAGAATTTGTAACAAATCATACGTTTTGCGAATTCGTAACATATTGTACTTTTTGCAAATTCATAACATATCATATGAATTGTAATACGTAACATATCATACGAAATGATTGGTGGACATCCACAAATTAATACATACCATACTAAACGTAACATATGTGTATAGGATTTACGTACGGAATGCTCTGAAACCAGGTTGAAGAATCACGTTGACTATTCACATTTCTATCTGCAACGTTCGAAAACGTTTGGCAACTGAACGTGGCCTTGTTCATTATTCCGTGGGCGGGGAAAAGAGCACCTGTCCTTAGCTACGGGTGCGTTCGTAAATTCGCTCTGGCTATCTACTCCGATTTCAGAGCACTCTCGTCTGAGTGTGCCAGAGCGCAGAATAACTGATTAATTTACGAACGCTCAACACCAGTTGAATATGGCCGGTGTCAGTAAACGTCGGCAAAAAATAGTAATTAAATTGTTGCCAGCAGCACAGTTACAGTCACCAACGCTCTGGATAACATGAAAACAGTCTAACCAGCTCTGCTAGGGCGAGTGAAATGGTCAGAGTGTGTTCTCTCATTTGTGTCTGGAAGTAGCTAGCCAACGTTAGCGTGGGTGCTTGACTGCCGTTGTGTGTGTGGTCAGAACGCTCGGATCAACCCTACTCCTCGGCCAGAGCGTGTGCGCGCTGAACGCTCCGAGAGCCAAACGCTCTGAATTTAAGAACGCCCATAGCACACTCTAGATTGAATTTACGAACACACCCTATGGTGTATTCATGACAAAGGGAAGTCGCTTCAACAGGGAAGTAGTTTCACTTACAGCTTCTAATAGCCTAAGACGAATTGCTACTTCGATCAAGAAAAGCTTATTTGGAAGACGATTATTTACCTGGACGAAGGCTTCCACGGAAAAAACGATGAAAACGGTGTGGAGCGGTGGTGTATTGTTCCTACTGCTCGCGGTACTGGTCAGCGGTCAGTTGGAGGAAGAGAAACAAGGATGCCCTTGGGATGTGGACACCGACCCCGAACAAGGTCTTGACCCAAAATCCCTTGAAGCTGGAGCCAGACATTTGGCTCACCTGCCGGAGATATCAGACAGCAAGGGGTGTCAGGATGCTTGCTGCGGCAACCAGGACTGTCAGCTCGCTTTGGTTGGAACCCCAGCGGATGGAACTCCGGAGTGTTTTCTCGTCAGCTGCATGAAAGATGGAAAGGACGTCTGCGTTTTACAGTCCGATACACAGTTCAAGGTCTACCGCAAAAAGACGCAGCCCAAGACTACAAAAGTCGAAGTTGACGCTCTTAGTGAAGCTGTTGTCCCCAGGGAAGTCAACTCAACAGGTAGGCATATTGGCCTTTAATATAATGACAATTCAGGTGCGTCACTGGCACTTATAGGGACTGCCGTAGCCAAGGAGTCTAGGCTATATCAGCCCTTTGCCAATAGCCTTTTTTTTTTGGGGGGGTGAAATTAGGGTCATGAGGCAGAGGACCATTCCCCAGCTCTGTCCTGGTTTTGCAATCATTTTTGATCTAAGGAGTCATAGTGTAAGTTAAGCACTTTAGAAATTCAATATGACCTGGACTTTAGCCTCTCAGTCAGTTTAAAGTGAGAAAATGACACCACAGTATTGTCTCTTTATTTGCTTCTTCCAAGACACATTAACCCAGTGGCGACCAGTGCGCATTGTTCTGGATTTCATTCTCATTATTTATAGATCGATCAATGGTGCTGTGTTTGCATCTCACATACGCCATCCACTGCTTTGCATACAGTCATACATGTTGGTCATACATTCGTAGCCAGGTCAGGTTTGTTTTACAAAGTGGAAAAATTAGGAAATAGTGGTTTATCTGTGCCTGGGGTATTGACTCCTATTGGAGTTCACAGGAAGTTATTTTGTTTGAGTGTAGAAACTCCACCCCATTTCTCTGGCACGCACACTTACTTCCTGATAGGTGAGCTTTCATGGGGACAGATGGTGCTTTCAAGACAACTGGGAACATGGAAAACAACGAGGTCAAATTATGACGTCCGTGTTCTCCAGGTTGGAAAGTCGGAGCTCTAGAAAGAGGCCCGAGTTCCTGAGTTGGATGACCGTTAAAGATTATTCCCCGTCGGAGCTCGTTTTTTTCCGAGGACCCAGTTGTCTTGAATGCACTGAAGTCGGAAGTTGGAGATTTCCATGTTCCCACTTCCCAGTTGTTTTGAACGCGGCAACAGATTGGGCCAACCAGGTTTACATGTGCACTATACGATTGATTTGTGTAATAGGATGGAAAGTTCTTCTGAGGTGTAATAAAGTCGTGCTGAATGCAAATAATGTCCCAGAATATACATGTCTATAATAATGTGTGATAGGACATGCAAACATGCCTATAATACACATTTTCTCTCATTTGAAATGCTATGAACCACAATGTGGGTGCTGACAAGCGTGTTTTGACTGTCCTATGTGTCCACCCTGCTCCATAGGTGTGGAGAGACTCGGGTCTCAGCTCTTTTGTCATGTTTTGTTTGTCCATTCCAGCTCTCACGGTTTCACTCAGTATGTAAATCATAGGGAAATAAAGGCTTGAGAGAGCTACAGTAGGCTTACTAACTCTCCTCATAGAAAGGTGATTTTCTTTGGCAACTAAGCCCTCATCGTACATTTATTTATACTTCTATTATTTTGTATTGGTGTTAATCATATTTTCATCTTGACTGATGAAGTTCCTGATTTACTACTCTTTGACTATAAAAATGCCCCCCTTTTAAGCATGTAATTTAGGCGACAACGGAAAGGTTTCCTTGTGAATTGAGTTTATCATCATGACCCGCTTCAGTGTTAAACTCTCGTCGGCTCTTTCCTCCTACAGATAAGTGCCGCATGCCCATGGTAGTGGGTTCCTCCCAAACAACTCTGTTTTTTAAATATTTTTTTTATTGGTCCCATGTTTCATGAGCTGAAATAAAAGATCCCAGAAAGTTTCCATACACACAAAAAGCGTATTTCTCTCATTTTGTACACAAATTTGTTTACGTCCCTGTTAGTGAGCATTTCTGCTTTGCCAAGATAATCCATCCACCTGACAGATGTGGCATATCAAGAAGCTGATTAAACAGCATGATCATTAAACAGGTGCACCTTGTGCTGTGAACAATAAAAAGCCACTCTAAAATGTGCAGTTTTGTCACACAACACAATGCCACAGATGTCTCAAGTTTTGAGGGAGAATGCAATTGGCATGCTGACTGCAGGAATGTCCACCAGTCCTGTTGCCAAAGAATTGAATGTTCATTTCTCTACCATAAGCCGCCTCCAACGTCGTTTTAGAGATTTTGGATGTGGAGGACTGCTAACCATGCCAGCCCTCCACATCTGGCTTCTTCACCTGCGGGATCGTTTAGACCAGCCACCCGGACAGCTGATAAAACTGTGGGTTTGCACAACAGAATAATTTCTGCACAAACTGTCAGAAAACGTCTCAGGGAAGCTTATCTGTGTGCTCGTGGTCCTCACCAGGGTCTTGACCTTCGATGGCCACTGGCACGCTGGAGAAGTGTGCTCTTCATGGATTAATCCCTGTTTCAACTGTACCGGGCAGATGGCAGACAGACAAGTGTGTATGGCATCTTGTGGGCGAGCAGTTTGCTGATGTCAACGTTGTGAACAGAGTGCCCTGTGGTGGTGGGGTTATGGTATGGGCAGGCATAAGCTACGGACAATGAACACAATTGCATTTTAACTATGGCAATTTGAATGCACAGAGATACAGTGACGAGATCCTGAGGCCCATTGTCGTGCCATTCATCCGCCGCCATCACCTCATGTTTCAGCATGATAATGCACGGCCCCATGTCGCAAGGATCTGTACATAGTTATAATATAATAATATGCCATTTAGCAGACGCTTTTATCCAAAGCGACTTACAGTCATGCGTGCATAAATTTTTTGTGTATGGGTGGTCCCGGGGATCGAACCCACTACCTTGGCGTTACAAGCGCCGTGCTCTACCAGCTGAGCTACAGAGGACCAAAAAAAATAATAATCCCAGTTCTTCCATTGCCTGCATACTCACCAGACATGTCACCCATTGAGCATGTTTGGGATGATCTGGATCAACGTGTAAGACCGTGTGTTCTAGTTCCCGCCAATATCCAGCAACTTCGCACAGCCATTGAAAAGGAGTGGGACAACATTCCACAGGCCACAATCAACAGCCTGATCAACTTTATGCGAAGTGTCGCGCTGCATGAGGCAAATGGTGGTCACACCAGATACTGACTAGTTTTCTGATCCACGCCCGTACCTTTTTTTTTAAAGGTATCTGTGACCAACAGATGCATATCTGTCTTCCCAGTGATGTGAAATCCATAGATAAGGGCCTAATGGATTTATTTGACTAATTTCCTTATTTGAACTGTAACTCAGTAAAGTCTTTGATTGTTGCATGTTTGGTTATTTAAATATTTTTGTTCAGTATATTATTCTAACTCTCAACAGTAAATTGAGACCCCGACTGAGTTCCCCCCCCAAAATAAGTATTTTTTAAATTGATCCACAGGTGTGCCGCCAGTTGCCCATCCCTGCTGTAGGGTAATTCCACGTTAACAGAATTACGCTGAGACTCTAAAATGTTTGCCAAACAAAAATCATTGATTTCAAAGTGTAACAAACTGTACAACTCTATGCACAATGACTACATTTACTGGAAAAACTGTGCAAATGCAAAGTTTGGTAACATAATTACGATAAAATCTCCCTCAGTTTTATTCTGTTACAAACTTTGTCTCTGCACAGTTCTTCCTGTAAATGTGCTTTAAAAAACATTCTGTGGAAATTAAGTGGTCCTTGTGCATAGCGTTGTATGGTTTGTAAAACGTTGAAATCGATGGTATTTGTTTGGTATACATTTGAAAGTGGAAGAATCTGAGTCTCAGTGTAATTCCGTTACCTTGGAATTGCCCTGTAGGCCTCTGTGTTCATCTGTAAACAATCCCCCATTGTTAGAAAGAGGGGAAGTTCTAACGTGCATCACTGGTAGTTTACTGCATATACTGTTGTCCTTTAAAAAAAATAGTCAAAATAGCATCTCCTCCTTAAGGTCACAAGCCTTGTCAGTGGTCATACACAGAGCATTAAGCCTCTTGAAATGGTAACCTACTGTTAAACAAAGTGGCCCACTCCAAACCACAGAAACCTCCACCACAATGCACCCCATGGAGGGACAGGGAGACAGGCCAAAATTCATCTGTGGCTTGTGTTCAGACACACCCTCACTCCACTAGGATCCTGGCAACATCCTTAAGTGCTTCACATCAGTCCAACATGTTACTAGTCCAACTCCTGTCTCTGTTTCCTACTTTATGAGTAGGCTACTGAAAATATAATTTAGGGCTGTCCGAATTTTTTTATTTTTTATTATTAATAGGCCTAATAATAAATATTATTATTTGTCGTCTGTTCTTTCAACCAAACGATTGGCCGACATTTTTAAAGTGTATTTTTCCATATATAGACACATCCTATGTATTTTATTCAAATCAACTATATGCACTGAGCTTTTCTGATGCTTTAAGTGAACTGTTTGATTAAATAATTAAGACACAAATGACTAGAGGGAATCCGACTGCAATTGATTTGATTGTGCCGTCTGGCTCAGAGGAAAAAAAAGACAGCGAGTGACTGTGTGACTAGCACCCATTGTCTCTCTCCTCCCTGTTGCAGCGACCACCACAGAACATCAGTGTATAGCGCTGTCCATGTTGCTGAAGCTGCAACATAATTACAGCCATTTCTGTCTGAAAGATTGTGACCAAAATCCCTAATTTGTTTGGGAAAAACATTCCCTCAACCCTTGCTCTCTTTACATGACACATGTATGCTTCACATTTACGTGACCAATAGGGCCTGACCTATATCATAATCGCATCAATAAATTGGTTATAATAAACTCTGAACACCGTAACACGTGACAGCAAAATGGATGCAGAGGACGTGACAAAGAAACTTGAAATGGGGGAATGTTTACCGGTTGTGCAGAAGGTAAAGGGGAAGTCAGATGTGTGAATACATTTGACTAGTTGTGGCAAATACTGGAGATCAATGTGTGCCAAACAGGTGCTGCTAGATTACAAAATAATTTTTCTGACCGGTTGGAACAATGTAAACAACACTAAAATAAATGATAAGCGTGCCAGAGAGTCTGTTGTAAAGCCTTCATTACAGCAAAGACTAAAAACAGTCTCATTCATTCGTGAATGCAATTTCCGAAATGGAAGGGTTTAGGCCTATTTATTGTTTACACTAATTATTAAATGGCTGCTTTGTTATTTTAACTAATGCTTGATTGCATTTCACATCATGAATGACTCGTATGCTGTGTGATGACATGAACGAATAAATGATTGATTGATACAGTATATAAGTATTGAAATATAGGCCTGAGTAAGTTACGGTATTAAGACTAAAACAGGATGCGCTCTTAGGCCTACAGCTCGATGGTGGTTATACAAGGCTGCTATACTAAACCTACTAATGACATGATCATAATATTAATAATAATAACAAGGAGATCAAGGAAAAATAAGGATTATTATGATAGGCTATCAACCAAACACTCAAACAGGGAACAGAAACTGGATCTGTCTTACACTATATACTGTGCATTTGGAAAGTGTTCAGACCCCTTCACTGTTTCCACAATTTGTTACGTTACAGCCTTATTCTAAAATTGATTTAATAGTTTTTTCCCCCTCATCAATCTACACACAATATCCCATAATGACAAAGCAAAAACAGGTAGGAAGGTGAACCTTCACCCCAGTCTGAGGTCCTGAGCACTCAGGAGCAGGTTTTCATCAAGGATCTTGCTGTACTTTGCGCCGTTCATCTTTCTCTCGATCCTGACTAGTCTCCCAGTCCCTGCCTCTGAAGAATATCCCCACAGCATGATGCTGCCACCACCATGCTTCACCGTAGGGATGGTGTCTGGTTTCCTCCAGACTTGACGCTTGGCATTCAGGCCAAAGAGTTCAATCTTGGTTTCATCAGACCAGAGAATCTTGTTTCTCATGGTGTGAGAGTCCTTTAGGTGCCTTTTGGCAAACTCCAAGTAGGCTGTCATGTGCCTTTTACTGAGGAGTGGCTTTCGTCTGGCCACTCTACAATAAAGGCCTGATTGGTGGAGTGCTGCAGAGATGGTTGTGCTTCTGGAAGGTTCTCCCATTTCCACAGAAGAACTCTGGAGCTCTGTCATCGTGACCATCGGGTTCTTGGTCACCTCCCTGACCAAGGCCCTTCTCCCCCGATTGCTCAGTTTGGCCGGGCAGCCAGCTCTAGGAAGAGTCTTGGTGGTTCCAAACTTCTTCCATTTAAGAGTGATGGAGGCCAGTGTGTTCTTGGGAACCTTTAATGCTACAGACATCTTTTGGTACCCTTCCCCAAATCTGTGCCTCGACACAATCCTGTCTCGGAGCTCTACGGACAATACCTTCGACCTCATGGCTTGGGTTTTGCTCTGAAATGCACTGTCGACTGTGGGACCTTATATAGACAGGTGTGCGCCTTTCCAAATCATGTCCAATCAATTGAATTGACCACAGGTGGACTCCAAGTTGTACAAACATCTCAAGGATGATAAATGGAAACAGGATGCACCTGAGCTCAATTTCGAGTCTCATAGCAAAGGGTCTGAATACTTATGTAAATAAGGTATTTGTTTGATATTTCTAAACGTGTTTTCGCTGTAACATAAGTGCAGTCGCAAAAACCACCAAGCGCTATGATGAAACTGGCTCTCATGAGGACCGCCACAGGAAAGGAAGACCCAGAGTTACAGAGGATAAGTTCATTAGTTACCAGCCTCAGAAAATGCAGCCCAAATAAATGCTTTACAGAGTTCAAGTAACAGACTCATCTCAACATCAACTGTTCAGAGGAGACTGCGTGAATCAGGCCTTCATGGTTGAATTGCTGCAACGAAACCACTACTAAAGGACACCAATAATAAGAACAGACTTGCTTGGGCCAAGAAACCCAAGCAATGGACATTAGACCAGTGGAAATATGTCCTTTGGTCTGATCAGTCCAAATTTGAGATTTTTGGTTCCAACCACTGTGTCTTTGTGAGACGCAGAGTAGGTGAACGGATAATCTCTGCATGTGTGGTTCCCACCGTGAAGCAAGGAGGAGGAGGTGTGATGTTGTGGGGGTGCTTTGCTGGTGACACTGTCAGTGATTTATTTCGAATTCAAGGCACACTTAACCAGCATGACTACCACAGCATTCTGCAGCGATACGCCATCCCATCTGGTATGCGCTTGTTGGACTATCATTTGTTTTTCAACAGGACAATGACCAAAACACACCTCCAGGCTGTGTAAGGGCTATTTGACCAAGAAGGAGTGTGATGGAGTGCTACATCAGATGACCTCAACCCAATTGAGATGGTTTGGGATAAGTTGGACCGCAGAGTGAAGGAAAAGCAGCCAACAAGTGCTCAGCATATGCAGGAACTCCTTCAAGACTGTTGGAAAAGCATTCCAGGTGAAGCTGGTTGAGAGAATGTCAAGAGTGTGCAAAGCTGTCATCAAGGCAAAGGGTGGCTACTTTGAAGAATCTAAAATCTAAAATATATTTTGATTTGTTTAACACTTTATTGGTTACTACATGATTCCGTATGTGTTATTTCATAGTTTTGATGTCTTCACTATTATTCTACAATGTAGAAAATAGTAAAAATAAAGAAAAACCCTTGAATGAGTAGGTGTGTCCAAACTTTTGACTGGTACTGTACATACATACATACATTTACAGTACCAGTCAAAAGTTTGGACACCTACTCATTCAAGGATTTGTCTTTATTTTTACTGTTTTCTACATTGTAGAATAATAGTGAGCAGAGTTAACAGTGGGTCTTCCTTTCCTGTGGCGGTCCTCATGAGAGCCGGTTTCATCATAGCGCTTGATGGTTTTTGCGACTGCTTTGGAGACATTTTCAAAGTTCTTGACATTTTCCGGATTGACTGACCTTCATGTCTTAAAGTAATGATGGACTGTCGTTTCTCTTTGCTTATTTGAGCTGTTCTTGCCGTAGTATGGACTCTTTTACCAAATAGGGCTATCTTCTGTATACCACCCCTACTTTCTCACAACACAACTGATTGGCTCAAACCCATTAAGAAGGAAAAACATTCCACAAATTAACAAGGCACACATGTTAATTGAAATGCATTCCAGGTGATTACTTCATGAAGCTGGTTGAGAGAATGCCAAGTGTGCAAAGCTGTCATCAAGGCAAAGAGTGGCAATTTTGAAGAATCTAAAATATATTTAGATTTTTTAAACACTTTTTTTGGTTACTACATGATTCCATATGTGTTATTTCATAGTTTTGATGTCTTCACTATTATTCTACAATGTAGAAAATAGTAAAAATATAGAAAAACCCTGGAATGAGTAGCTGTGTCCGAACCTTTGACTGGTACTGTATGTATCTCACACACACACAAACACCCACACACACACTTTTGTGTGTGGGTGTGTATGTGGCCACCCCTTCAAATGAGTGGATTTGGCTATTTCAGCCACACCTATTGCTGACAGGTGTATAGAATTGAGCACACGGCCATGCAATCTCCATAGACACACATTGGCAGTAGAATGGCCTTACTGAAGAGCTCAGTGACTTTCAACATGCCACCTTCACAACAAGTTAGTTTGTAAAATTTTTGCCTTGCTAGAGCTGCCCCGGTCAACTGTAAGTGCTGTAATTGTGAAGTGGAAACGTCTAGGAGTAGCAACGGTTAGCCGCGAAGTGGTAGGCCACACAAGCTCACAGAACGGGACCACTGAGTGCTGAAGCACGTGGCGTGTAAAAATGGTCTGTCCTCGGTTGCAACACTCACTACCGAGTTCAGAACTGCCTCTGGAAGCAACGTCAGCACAATAACTGTTCGTCGGGAGCTTCATGGAATGGGTTTCCATGGCCGAGCAGCCGCACACAAGCCTAAGATCACCATGCGCAATGCCAAGCGTCGGCTGGAGTGGTGTAAAGCTCGCCGCCATTGGACTCTGGAGCAGTGGAGTGTTGAATCACACTTCACCATCTGGCAGTCCGACGGACGAATCTGGGTTTTTGGCGAATGCCAGGAGAACGCTACCTGCCCCAATGCATAGTGCCAACTATAAAGTTTGGTGGAGGAGGAATAATGGTCTGGAGCTGTTTTTCATGGTTCGGGCTAGGCCCCTTAGTTCCAGTGAAGGGTGGTCTTAACGCTACAGCATACAATGTCATTCTAGACTATTCTACTACTAAGCTAGTTAGTTTTACATCATCCTTTTGAGATGTAGAGTGCTTGTATCATGGGTGTGTGTCGTGTGCATAGCTAGTGTTATGATTGTTTCAGCTTACCCTATACCAAACCGCTTAAGCGACCTCTGTACGATGAGATGAACTGCATTTTTCACAAGGCCTTGGCCTGAGCCTGAGCCGTGCACTACAGAGTCTCGCATCATTCCATAATAATAAACTGTTCATTGTCAGGCTCTTGCAGTTGGAGCTAATGTGTATATATCTGGTCATATCTGTACTGTGCCTATAGTAGCTCAGGTTTACTTCCACGAACAACCAGTGAACCTCTTCTCTGGTTCCTTTGGTTCATGTGAACCTTCTGGCATTGTGTTTTCCAAATTCTTATTGGCCTCTAGTAGACGGGAGTGAGAAAGGAGATGGGTGACTAGTGAAAATGTCTTGCCAAAGGATCTGGCATATTCAAGTATGCAAAACAAAACAATGATCTGAAAACAAGATTCAAAGATGTCTGCAGAAAGAATGGGGTGTCTCTTTTGGTTATTAAACTACAGTAAGTAAATTGGATTTACACCCGGTAACAGAATTACAGTAACGGAATTTCATCATGGGTCCCTGATCTGTACTACACAGAAATGCATAATTATGGATATGAATGTAATTCTCTTCATGGTGATGTATCCTAAATAGGTACACAAAGGTAGAAATATGCAATATCCTCCTTTTGCATATTTGGGTATTATTCTAAACACTGGCTATTATTTTAATGAGCTCCGCCCCCAAACAAGACAATTTGGTTGGACCGGACCAAATCTGAACCAATTGTAGAGGTCTATGTTTCATAAGTTTGGACATCAAAGTACAGGTACAGTACCGTGTGCATGGTCAAAGAGCTATATTTACATGCCATCCAACAAATGTAAATGCCTGGAGTTTGTTAAACGGCATTGGCACTTGGATTGAAACCGGTGATCTTGTCAGATGACATGAAAATAGAGCTCTTTGGCCACGCAGACCTGTGGTGGCTTTAGTGTCAATAAGGATGCATGAGAAGAAAATAAACCCATACCTAATGTAAAATATAGTGGTGGATCTTTGATGTTATGGGTCTATTTTTCCTGGGGCCCTTGTTAAGGTCAATGGCATCATGAACTTGACCTTGTACCAGGACATTTTAGCCAAAAATATGGTTGCCTCAGCCAGGAGACTGAAATATGAAAAGTTCATATAAGATATTGAATGGTTAGTTATAACAGACATAGCCATGCCTCTGCCATCTTCCTAACTCCAGAACAAAGATCCACTCTCTCTATATATACACTCTGTAACCAGTCTCTCCACGAACATCTGGTAAACCTCCATGGACACTCCCTTTCTTTCATGTTATTACCCTTTACCCCAAGTCAGTATATCCTGTCCATCAATCATTTCTAAGATCAACACCAGTAATCTCCTTTAACGTGACGGAATGTAGACTCTGCGGCACCAAGCCACTTATCTACCAACTCTAACCTGGTCCACACGATACTATGCCATGACATCATTACAATTTCTTCTTTTGTGGTAAGTAAGATTACTTAACCCCCAACAATTCATATAAAATACAATATTCTCCCATCAGTAGTATATATACAGTGAGAGAAAAAAGTATTTGATCCCCTGCTGATTTTGTACGTTTTCCCACTGACAAAGAAATGATCAATCTATAATTTGAATGGTAGCTTTATTTGACTTAGTACTTGGTGGCAAAACTCTTGTTGGCAATCACAGAGGTCAGATGTTTCTTGTAGTTGGCCACCAGGTTTGCACACATCTCGAGGGATTTTGTCAAACTCCTCTTCACAGATCTTCTCCAAGTCATTAAGGTTTCGAGGCTGACGTTTGGTAACTCAAACCTTCAACTCTCTCCACAGATTTTCTATGGGATTAAGGTCTGGAGACTGGCTAGGCCACTCCAGGACCTAAATGTGCTTCTTCTTGAGCCACTCCTTTGTTGCCTTGGCCGTGTGTTTTGGGTCATTGTCATGCTGGAATACCCATCCACGACCCATTTTCAATGCCCTGGCTGAGGGAAGGAGGTTCTCACCCAAGATTTGACGGTACATGGCCCCGTCCATCGTCCCTTTGATGCGGTGAAGTTGTCCTGTCCCCTTAGCAGAAAAACACCCCCAAAGCATAATGTTTCCACCTCCATGTTTGACGGTGGGGATGGTGTTCTTGGGGTCATAGGCAGCATTCCTCCTCCTCCAAACACGGCGAGTTGAGTTGATGCCAAAGAGCTCCATTTTGGTCTCATCTGACCACAACACTTTCACCCAGTTCTCCTCTGAATCATTCAGATGTTCATTGGCAAACTTCAGACTGGTATTTATATGTGCTTTCTTGAGCAGGGGAGCCTTGCGGGCACTTTTTGGTACCCTTCCCCAGATCTGTTCCTCGACACAATCCTGTCTCGGAGCTCTATGGACAATTCCTTCCACCTTATGGCTTGGTTTTTGCTCTGACATGCACTGTCAACTGTGGGACCTTATATAGACAGGTGTGTGCCTTTCCAAATCTTGTCCAATCAATTGAATTTACCACATGTGGACTCCAATCAAGTTGTAGAAACATCTCAAGGATGATCAATGGAAACAGGATGCACCTGAGCTCAATTTTAAGTCTCATAGCAAAGGGTCTGAATACTTATGTAAATACGGTATTTCTGTCTTTGATTTTTAATACATTTGGACAAAAACAATCTGAAAACCTGTTTTCACTTTGGCATTATGGGGTATTGTGTGTAGATTAATGAGGGGGGGGGAAATAATTTAATCCGTTTTAGAATAAGGCTGTGACGTAACAAAATGTGGAAAAAGTCAAGGGGTCTGAATACTTTCCGAATGCACATACATGCATGCACATACATGCATACGTACAGACATACAGACATTGCATTTATTGTCTGTGTATCAAGTTTACAAACTATCATTTCAAGTTCATCAAAGTTTCATATCTTCAACTCCATTCAGTTCTCTAAATTCAGGTACTTTGACAGCTAGGAAAGGTAGAGGAGAACCGATAGATTCACTGTGGTAAACAGACGCTTCTGGCGGTTTCTGAAGCCAATGTTCTAATCAAATTGTATTTGTCACATGCGCCGAATACAACAGGTGTAGACCTTTCCGTGAAATGCTTACTTACAAGCCCTTAACCAACAATGCAGTTCAAGAAAGAGTTAAGAAAATATTTACTAAATAAATGAAAGTAAAAAAATACTATAATAAAAAGTAACACAATAAAATAACAATAACGAGGCTATATACAGGGGGTACCGGTACCGAGTCAATGTGCCGAGATACAGTTTAGTCGAGGCAATTTCTACATGTCGGTAGGGGTAAAGTGACTATGCATAGATAAACAGCGAGTAGCAGCAGTTTAAAAACAAAGGGAGGGGGAGGTGTCAATGTAAATAGTCCGGGTGGCCATTTGATTAATTGTTCAGGAGTCTTATGGCCTGGGGGTAGAAGCTGTTAAGGAGACTTTTGGTTCTAGACTTGGCACTCCGGTACCGCTTGCCATGCGGTAGCAGAGAGAACAGTCTATGACTTGGGTGACTGGAGTCTTTGACAATTTTTCTTCCTCTGACACCGCCTAGTTTATACAGTGGGGGGAACAAGTATTTGATACACTGCCGATTTTGCAGGTTTTCCTACTTACAAAGCATGTAGAGGTCTGTAATTTTTATCATAGGTACACTTCAACTGTGAGAGACGGAATCTAAAACAAAAATCCAGAAAATCACATTGTATGATTTTTAAGTAATTCATTTGCATTTTATTGCATGACATAAGTATTTGATACATCAGAAAAGCAGAACTTAATATTTGGTACAGAAACCTTTGTTTGCAATTACAGAGATCATACGTTTCCTGTAGGTCTTGACCAGGTTTGCACACACCGCAGCAGGGATTTTGGCCCACTCCTCCATACAGACCTTCTCCAGATCCTTCAGGTTTCGGGGCTGTCGCTGGGCAATACGGACTTTCAGCTCCCTCCAAAGATTTTCTATTGGGTTCAGGTCTGGAGACTGGCTAGGCCACTCCAGGACCTTGAGATGCTTCTTACGGAGCCACTCCTTAGTTGCCCTGGCTGTGTGTTTCGGGTCGTTGTCATGCTGGAAGACCCAGCCACGACCCATCTTCAATGCTCTTACTGAGGAAAGGAGGTTGTTGGCCAAGATCTCGCAATACATGGCCCCATCCATCCTCCCCTTAATACGGTGCAGTCGTCCTGTCCCCTTTGCAGAAAAGCATCCCCAAAGAATGATGTTTCCACCTCCATGCTTCACGGTTGGGATGGTGTTCTTGGGGTTGTACTCATCCTTCTTCTTCCTCCAAACACGGCGAGTGGAGTTTAGACCAAAAAGCTCTATTTTTGTCTCATCAGACCACATTACCTTCTCCCATTCCTCCTCTGGATCATCCAGATGGTCATTGGCAAACTTCAGACGGGCCTGGACATGCGCTGGCTTGAGCAGGGGGGACCTTGCGTGCGCTGCAGGATTTTAATCCATGACGGCGTAGTGTGTTACTAATGGTTTTCTTTGAGACTGTGGTCCCAGCTCTCTTCAGGTCATTGACCAGGTCCTGCCGTGTAGTTCTGGGCTGATCCCTCAACTTCCTCATGATCATTGATGCCCCACGAGGTGAGATCTTGCATGGAGCCCCAGACCGAGGGTGATTGACCGTCCTCTTGAACTTCTTCCATTTTCTAATAATTGCGCCAACAGTTGTTGCCTTCTCACCAAGCTGCTTGCCTATTGTCCTGTAGCCCATCCCAGCCTTGTGCAGGTCTACAATTTTAACCCTGATGTCCTTACACAGCGCTCTGGTCTTGGCCATTGTGGAGAGGTTGGAGTCTGTTTGATTGAGTGTGTGGACAGGTGTCTTTTATACAGGTAACGAGTTCAAACAGGTGCAGTTAATACAGGTAATGAGTGGAGAACAGGAGGGCTTCTTAAAGAAAAACTAACAGGTCTGTGAGAGCCGGAATTCTTACTGGTTGGTAGGTGATCAAATACTTATGTCATGCAATAAAATGCAAATTAATTACTTAAAAATCATATAATGTGATTTTCTGTTCTCAAATTGTAAATCGCTCTGGATAAGAGCGTCTGCTAAATGACAAAAATCTAAAATGTTTAGTTTGACGTGTTAGTTTCAAGGCTCTGGCAAGGATAGTAATTTTTAAGGTTAGCGTGTGACTGACTGGGTTAAGACTGTTAGCCTGATGCGCTAAAGCCTAGGCATTGGTCCTGTGACTTGAATGGGTCAAGGAAGAGGTCAAAGGGGGGGTGAAGTGTAACACAGGTGGTTCGGCGACCATACTCGTGTGATGAGTAACTTGAGACCTGAAAAGTTGCATTGTCTGGCACACAGGAGACCTGGGTTAGAACCCCATCAGTCAAACTCACACGTCTTCAGGTCTCAGGCAAGGTTGCTCATCACATGCATTAAATTGGGTGCACAGATCCTTCTGCTTCTGTTTGCCACAGTAAGTGTTGTTGTAGGCCTGATTCCGAACCCAGTCAGTTCTATTGGTGCCGTGATCTCTGAGTATGAGGTCAAAGGGGGGTGAAATGTAACTGAGGTGGTTCGATGAACCACTCTCTTTTGATGAGTAACTTTGCTGAAGACTTGTTAGCTTCATGATCTCATCCCTATGGGCTTTAGCTAAGTTGGATAACACAGTCTTGTGACATGCAGGAGACCTGGTTCGAACCCAGTCAGTCCCAAGAGCAAGATTAATAGGAAAATAGTGGAAAAGCTATCCTTAGAAGGGCTACGACAGGGCTATTCAACTGTATTCTTATGGGGGCCTAATTGTTTTTGTGACACTAACTTCTATCGCGGCCTGTGATCCTCATAGAGGGCACAACAATATTCCAGAGAGCCTTTCGGGAACAGGGTCATAATAGTTTATAGCTGAAATGGTTTGAACTTTATATCCAAATTCAGAGGAAGAAAATAAGTTCTACATGCCACATTGACTTCAGAAACCGCCAGAAGCTTTTGTTAACCACAGTGAGCGTTTAATTCTATCTGAATCTGAATGCATCTGAGAAGTTTAATATATGTAAACTTGATACACAGACAATGAATGCAATATCTACCATATTGAAACAGAATATATAAATATAGAATTTTAGTATTCTATTAAATTGAAATGTAATTACAAAAATTACAGTATAATGTCTCGATGTGTTTCGGTGTTCATATGACTGACTTTCTGTTGGACCAAATTAAAATAGCGAGTTGAAACCGCTTGTCAGAGAGGAAGTGATCTCATCTTTGTTGTGTGAGTGACAGTGGGAGGGGCTGTGTCTGTGTCTGTGTGTGTGTGTGTGTGTGTGTGTGTGTGTGTGTGTGTGTGTGTGTGAACAGAGAGGAAGAGGCGAAGCGAGAGGTTTCAATCTCGCCAAAATCTGTCCAAAATAAGACCAATTTGTTTCTATGGACACATTGGATCATTGGTTAATAACAGGGAAGATTATTTTCCAATGCCAAAAGTAGTGATGTGGGCCTGTTCAAGTACACTGGCTGGGAAGCATGCAATTTTTACGGCACAAAGGTCAACATACTGTACCCATGGTGACAGTGAAGTGTGGGATCACTGTAATTCAAACATTTTTGACTGACGTTAAAATGGGTCCCTAGCTGCCAGTCCTGAGGATCCTGCCAGTTCTAAGGATCTCCTTCCCAAGATGACATCAGATGACTTTATCGGCAAGTTGTCTATTTCTCTCACTCCTCTTTCTGTTTCTTTTTATTCCTGTTGACTTCCCTTTCCTGTAAATTCAATTGAAAACACTCAACTTCCTGTCATGTGTTTAGTGAATAATATGCTCTCTCTCTCCTTCCTAATTCTCTCTTAATCTCTGTCACTTCCTGTTTTAGTGGTGCTGACCTCTGACCCTTTTCTCCTGTCCAATTAGAGCTGTGTCAGGCCAATCCAGACACAGGGCCGTGCCGCGCCTCTCATCGCCACTACTACTACGACAGCTCCACCGGCACCTGCCAGCCCTTCACCTACGGAGGCTGCCTTGGCAACAAGAACAACTATGATACCGCCGAGAGGTGCCTCGCCACCTGCACAGGTGCTCTTCAACCTCCTCCCATTATTACCTGACACTTCTCACCTCCCACCAACCCCAACAGGCCTCCCCACCCAGCAACCCCTCTCTCTCTTACATTGACTTCTTTTGCATCTTTCCAGTGACCGTCATCCCTGGCTCTAAGGGAAGGAAAGGGTCTGATGCAGACAAACCTACAGATGACAAGAGGATTGAATATAAAGGTAACTGGATAGAGGACATATTTCTGCAGTATGGCTTTTGGCTAGCTCCTTTAGGTTGAGGTTCAGTGTAAACCATTCCCCCTGCACAGTGTAGTTAGCTGTTCTGGGATCAGTCTCAAACATGTCCTTCCTGATGTGATAGCCTTTTTCACAAGTTGTGGTCTGCAGGTTTGATATCAGTTCTGATTGTCCCCTGGTCCTCTTTTCCTCCACAGATGCTTGCATGGTGCCCTCGGACTCAGGCCCTTGCCGCGCTGCCTTCAGTATGTACTACTTTGTCCCCAGAACTAGCTCCTGCCAGTTATTCGTGTACGGTGGCTGCAAAGGAAACCACAACCGCTACAGCACACTGGACGAATGCATGGCCCGTTGCACTGGAGAGGACGGTAAGGATAGACTGCATTTCAGTGACAAATAGGATGAGATTATAAATTGTGTGGTTATGGGAGTGATTAAGTTAGCTTCAGGCGTCTCACAGAGTTTGAAAGCCCCCTTGGAATTTTTCACATTTTGTTGCGTGACAAAGTGGGATTGAAATGGATTTAGTTATGATTTTTTTGTCATTGATCTACACAAAATACTTTATAATGTCAAAGTGTAAAGAAAGCCTAAATTAGTTAAGGAGTCAAATTTGGCTTAACAAATCACATAAGTTACATGGACTCACTCTGTGTGAAATAATAGGGGTTGACATGATTTTTTACTCCTTCCTCTGTCCCCCATACACAAAGACCAGGGAGCTTTTCGATAGCTTCATAAAGAAGTGCAGTCATTGGTAGATGGGGAACAATAACAAATGTAATATCTCTTTAAGCATTGTAAAGTTAATAATTATGCTGTGGATTATGTATTAAACCAGGACAACTTCACTCTTTGGTCTTGGCCATGGTGGAGAGTTTGCGAATAATCGCACCAACTGTTGTCACCTTCTCAACTTTTTTCCCTCACTGTAGCAGGCGTAAAAGAAACAGACCGGACAAGTAGCAATGGATTATGGTCATTGTAGTTAATTATCACTTTTTCTGTGCTAAGCTATGTAGAACATTGGCCTGTTGGAAACTACAACTCCATACTACATCGCACAGTTCGGGCATGATCATATTTATCTTTAGAGAAACTGCAGCGCAATAGAGCTCGCCAGCTTGTAGTCCTAAAACCCGTAAATGAGTTACCTCTGGTTTGTTCAGCCATTCCTATAGGGAAATAATAATAGGGTTTTGGGATAAACTGCCAAAATAAGGTCTGAGGTTAACACCGGCTTAGGAGATCTTTATACGTTTTGTTCTATGAGATAATATCAGTAGGTTAATGTGACCTTTATGAATTATGAAAAGTTCACAGCGATATTAGCTGATGAAGATTATCTCATAGAACAAAACATATAACATCTCCTAAGCCTGTGTTTACCACAAACCTTATTTTTGGCATTTATCCAAAGACTACATTTATTTCCACATAGGCTTTGTCCAACGAACCATGGCGGAGTTGAGGCGTCCGCATGCTTCCCAGCCGAAACAGTTCAGAAGAGTTTGTGCATATATTATGACAACATTTTCCAACGTTTTGGACTTCGGTGAGGGTGTTCGGGCACATCATCTTTTTTTCTAGAGGCAAGCCGAAGTTTGGAGACGAAGTCTACGCCCCTTCGTCAGTGATTTGGTCAACAGTAGGGTTTCATTCATTGACTCGTTTTCATGCAAATCTTTTCATTCAGAAATACTGCACCACACATCTTGGTTAGATGTAAAATTGCGCGACTAAGATCTCCTCTGCAAAAAAAGTAAAAATGAATGACAGATTTGGAGTAATCTTAGATTAATTCTGACTATTTTGAGGAAGTGTATACTGGCTCAAAATGGACAAACAGTACTATTGGCGCTTTTCAAGCGAAGGTCTTTTTAAGGAAGTATGCAAGCACACCCGTTTGGCTAGGTGCCAGCCGAACTGAAGCATGCTGATTTCTTTAGTGCCTACAAAAAGACGCCAATACTATTTCTCTCTGTGTGCATTGAGCTCACATAATTTTTTTTAACTAAATGGAATTAAAATAATATCAACATCGGTCAATTTGTTGTTTTAAAAATGAAAAATAACCGACATTTCAGTTAATCGCTCAGCACTAAACCACGATAATGACCTAAATGACCGACTGAAAAGAAGAATAAGACTATTCCAAAAAATGCATTAAAGGAATAAACTTTTTTGCCTAAATACAAAGCCATATGTTTGGGGCAAATCCAACAGAACACGTCACTGAGTAACTGCCGCCTTATTTTGAAGCATGGTGGTGGCTGCATCATGGTATGGGTATACTTGACATCGGCAAAGACTGGGGAGCTTTTCAGAATAAAATAAATGGGATTGAGCTAAGCAAATGCAAAATCCTAGAGTTCAGTATGCTTTACGCCAGACACTGGGAGAGGAATTCACCTTTCCTACTTGGAGACAATGAAATGTGAGCGTTCAATGCCTGCACAATCTAATACTGATGTTCTTCAGACTTTCAATAGTCAAGTTAACGGCAGGTAGCTTAGTGGGTAAGAGCGTTGTGCCAGTAACCGAAAGGTCGCTGGTTCTAATCCCCGAGCCAACTAGGTGAAAAGTCTGTCGATGTGCCCTTGAGCAAGGCACTTAACCCTAATTGCTCCTGTAAGTCGCTCTGGATAAGAGCGTCTGCTAAATGACAAAAAAAAAAAAAAAAAAAAAAAAGATGAGATTTGGAAGGATGTTCACGTGAGGCAAGGATGATGTGGATGTAGTGACATTTTTCTCTTTTCTGATTCCATCATTTTCACAGGCGAGCATGGGCAACGCAATGGCCGTAACCGCATGACACCAGGTAAGCTAGCCTTCCTTAAGTTCTAGACTGGCTGAGAGGTTTAAAGGGTTGTGTTCCAGCGGGTGTGATATGGCAGCTCTTAACAGTTGTGCACCGGGGCCTCCCATTCCTCTTTCTATTCTGGTTAGAGACAGTTTGCGCTGTTCTGTGAAGGCAGTAGTACACAGCGTTGTACGAGATCTTCCGTTTCTTGGCAATTTCTCGCATGGAATAGACTGACGAGAACAAGAATAGACTGACGAGTTTCAGATGAAAGTTATTTGTTTATGGCAATTTTGAGCCTGTAATCGAACCAACAATTGCTGATGCTCCAGATACTCAACTAGTCTCAAGAAGGCCAGTTTTTTTGATTCTTTAATCAGCACAACAGTTTTCAGCTGTGCTAACATAATTGCAAAAGGGTTTTCTAATGATCAATTAGCCTTTTAAAATGATAAACTTGGATTAGCAAACACAATGTGCCATTGGAACACAGGACTGATGGTTGCTGATAATGGACCTCTGTACGCCTATGTAGATATTCCATTAAAAACCCAGCCGTTTCCAGCTACAATAGCCATTTACAACATTAGCAATGTCTACTCTGTATTTCTGATCAATTTGATGTTATTTTAATGGACAAAAAACATTGCTTTTTTTTTCGAAAACAAGGACATTTCTAAGTGACCCCAAACTTTTAAACGGTAGTGTAATTCAATTTGTCCAAATACTTATAGCACCTTCAAATAGGAGGACTAGATACATAAAGTGATTTCATTTCTAAACGGTAAAACTGATATTTATGAAAATACCCCAGAATAAAAGTTCTGTACTATTGCCTCATATAAAACATTTGATCTCAAATCCAAAATGCTGGAGTATAGAGCCAAATTAAAAGTTTTAGCTACGCTGTCCAAATAAATACGTAGGGGAGTGTACTTTAATAAAGTAAATGCATCCCTCCCTCCCCTCCAGCGTTCTTCCTGGTGGCTACGCTGGCTGTTATTTCAGCCCTCATCCTGGTGGGTCTGATCCTCATAACCATCCGGCGCTCCAGACTGCAGTGTGGCCACCGCCTCCTCAGCAACAAGGAGGACCTGCTGCCCTACAAGCAGCTGTCGGAGGAGCAGCTGCCCGAGGAAGAGCTCCCCAAAGTAGGCACCGTACCATAAGGAGGGAGCCCCCCCTGCTCCTGTGTAGCTCCATGGAGCCACAGTCGCCTTACTCCACTGTCACTTCCCATTCCAAATATCACTGACCCAGAATGCCTGCATCTGCTGGTTGTCAAGGGATGTATTCATATACGATGGGAAGTTGTTCATTTGTTAATTGTGGCTTTTTGTCCAAATAGCCACTGTACTAATTACGTAGATAAATTGATAGGTAAATTACTAATACATGCACACCTGAGAGGTGTTTAGGCCAGGGTTTGGGGTTTTAGTGAGTGCTTGACTTTTTCAGATCATAGTGAATTTCTGCTGCTGTCATTACTTTTGTTTATTTAAAAGGCTGAAATTTTGACGGGCAGTCTCCCAGACACAGATTAAGCCTAATCCTGGAGTAAAACACAAACTCAGTGGAGATTCTCCATTTAAATGCTTTTTAGTCCAGGATTAGGCACGTCAATATGTGTCTGGAAAACCTCCCCTGAATGTGGTTTTAAAACCCTTTTGTAAACTTCGCTTTAGTTAATGAACAAACTGCTATACTATGTGCACACTGTTTAACTGAGATGTTATTTTGTACACCTATATTCAGTGGCAATTTTGCCTTTTAAATCAAAATATAATCAAGGCAATTTAACGAATTAATACAATATTTAATGTAACATATTTTACTTACAATTTAAGAGGCGAGCACATAATTTCAATCTTAAACGTGACATGGATGACATTACCATTATTTTCATGACTTAGACTAATACCAAACACTTATCTCCTCTCATATAGAATGTAAATGTTCAGTCGCTTATTGTGGGCTTTCCTGTTCTGCTACCTGTAACTCAGCAGAGAGATACAGCTCTGGAAAACATTAAGAGACCACTGCAAATTTTTCTTAAATCAGCATCTCTACATGTATGACAGCCATTCCATTCCAGTGTCTGTTGAATTCCAACACAGGCACACCTCATTCTACTGAATTGGGTACTGATTAGGTGATCACATGAACCAAATCTTATTTAATGAGGAAAAGTATAAAAACCACTGCTGTGGTCATCACTATCCTCTTGCAAAAGGACCAGCTGGATGGCAAAAATTAATAAAAAAATAACTATTGACCATGCCAAAAGAGTTGAAAAGGAAAGTTTTGAGTGAGGAAAAGAAGGGTTCATTTCTGGCTTTACTGGCAGAGGGATACAGTGAGCGTCAGGTTGCTTCCATCCTTAAAATTTAAAAGACGGCGGTTCATAAGAACAAGGTCAAGCAGCAGACATTGGGGACAACAAAGCTAAGGACCAGCAGAGGGCGAAAACGACTCTCTACTGACCGGGATGACCGCCAACTCATTCGAACGTCACTCAACAACCGTAGGATGACATCAAGTGACCTACAAAAAGAATGGCAAACGGCAGCTGGGGTGAAGTGCACGGCGAGTTCGAAACATGCTCCTAGGGGCAGGGCTGAAGTCGTGCAAAGCTAGAAAAAAGCCCTTCATCAATGAGAAGCAAAGAAGAGCCAGGCTGAGGTTTGCAAAAGACCATAATGATTGGACCGTAGAGGACTGGAGTAAGGTCATCTTCTCTGATGAATCCAATTTTCAGCTTTGCCCAACACCTGGTCATCTAATGGTTAGATGGAGACCTGGAGAGGCCTACAAGCCACAGTGTCTCGCACCCACTGTGAAATTTGGTGGAGGATCGGTGATGATCTGGGGATGCTTCAGCAATGCTGGAATCGGGCAGATTTGTCTTTTGAAGGACGCATGAATCAAGCCACGTACAAGGTTGTCCTGGAAGAAAACTTGCTTCCTTTTGCTCTGACATTGTTCCCTAACTCTGAGGATTGTTTTTTTCCAGCAGGAAAATGCTCCATGCCACACAGCCAGGTCAATCAAGGTGTGGATGGAGGACCACCAGATCAAGACCCTGTTATGGCCAGCCCAATCTCCAGACCTGAACCCCATTGAAAACTTCTGGAATGTTATCAAGAGGAAGATGGATGGTCACAAGCCATCAAACAAAGCCGAGCTGCTTGAATTTGTGCGCCAGGACTGGCATAAAGTCACCCAACATCAATGTGAAAGACTGGTGGAGAGCATGCCAAGACCCATGAAAGCTGTGATTGAAAATCAGGGTTATTCCACCAAATATTCTCCTTAGTTAAAACATTAGTATTGTGTTGTTTAAAAATGAACATGAACTTATTTTCTTTGCATTATTCGAGGTCTGACAACACTGCATCTTTTTTGTTATTTTGACCAGTTGTCATTTTCTGCAAATAAATGCTCTAAATGACAATATTTTTATTTGGAATTTGGGAGAAATGTTGTCAGTAGTTTATAGAATAAAACAAAAATGTTAATTTCACCCAAACACATACCTATAAATAGTAAAACCAGAGAAACCTATATTTTTGCAGTGGTCTCTTAATTTTTTCCAGAGCTATAGATGATGTCAACACTGCGTCCTCTGTATTAACTACTGAATGCGTTTAATAAATAAAATGTAGTGGTACTTTTTTGATTTGCTGAATATCTCTGTATATATCAAATTCCATACAATGCAGTGCAAAGTGCTTCACATACACAAAGAGAGAATAAAACATAATACATGTATTTATTTAACCTTTATTTAACTAGGCAAGTCAGTTAAGAACAAATTCTTATTTACAATGACGGCCTACACCGGACGACGCTGGGCCAATTGTGCGCTGCCCTATGGGACTCCCAATCACAACCGGTTGTGATAAAGCCTGGAATCGAACCAGGGGGTCTGTAGTGACGCCTTAAGCACTGAGATGGAGTGCCTTAGACCGATGCGCCACTCGGGAGCCCATAAATGAGGAGTAAATAGATACATTTAAGATGGTTTAACAACAGTGGACAATTAAAAGCGCCCTAGGTAAAAGGTATGAGCTTTTTCTTAAAAATGTCAACAGATTGTCAACTCACTCCCATCTGCATGTGTATTGCTAGAGATTGGAGAGGACAAGGCTAGAGATTGGAGTGTTTTTTTTCTTCTTTTTACCTCTAGAGGGCAGAAGTGACCATAATACATACTCAGGATCTTCCTGGTGAAGAAACTAGACTGATATTTGTGGGCACTCCTTAAACTGATCCTATTAGTACATTTTATGCACAGGACTCAAATGTTTTCTTCAACACTAGTTATGGAATTTCAGTGAGTGAGAAGTTTTTTCTACATCAAAACATCCTTTTCAAAATTATCATAGCAATGTAGGTTCTCAAATGCCATTTGTATTTCACTATCAATTGATCACTTTGCACATTTCATTGCCATGCAAAAAGGCTTGCGATGGGGTGAGTTGTTTTGTAATAAAACGCAGGAATTAGCTAAACATTTTCATTCCGATTCTAAAATGACCTAGCTAATTGAGCAAACTTTAATTCCGTATGAATTTGATTCCAGGCCTGGGGAATGGTTAGTGATAAAGTAGGGAGTCTACTACAGAGGCTGTTGAGTGGGTGTGGTTCTGTGTTGTGTTCCTTGCTCTTTCTCAATTCATCTTTTTTGTGGTTCCTTGCGCCCTCTCTCCTCGCCTCCTTCTCAAAATCCATTGGAGAAGAAGGTCCAAGGGGAGGGATTTTGGAACTTCTCCTCGAATACTGTTGAAAAGGAGGCGCGGAGATGGGATGCGAGGAACCACGGAAAGACAAATTGAGATAGCACCCCAGTGTGAAGTTCACCTTCCTCTCCTGTTCCTTTCTGCTGAAGCGGCTCAATACTAAGCAGCTGGCCTCCTTGACGTTATGTCATTGGGTACTAAAGTGCTCTGCTTTCGCTGAGCTCTAAAATGAGGCGCTAAAGATAAAATGATAAGCTCATTTGCCAACCATGTAAGTCCATCCTCTCCTCCCACAAATGCGCACACACACTCATTATTAGTCAATGAGATTCAAACTAATTTCCATAAACAGTCAAACAGAATGATCATTCCAGTTGTGCCCTGGCTCTGACACAACATGTTGAGATAACTGATGATCAAAGAGGATGGTGGGAGTGGGAGGAGATGGGGATACGTAGATAGAGAAACCACAGAGAAAGTACAGGGGAGTGATAGTGATAAGGATGTTGGGTAGACCAGAGAGACTTCAAGAGCAGAACTCCAACAGCACAGCATGGGGGATAATGTTTATAGAGCGCCTATAACCCTCACTCACTGTCTGAAAGCAGATACACTGGACACTGTCCACCCCTATAACTCTCACTGACTGTCCAAGGTAAATTCATAGCACACTGTCAGCCCTGCTTCTACAGTCTAATCCTTCTCTTCTCTACACAGCGTGCTCCCAGGCCAATAACCCATAACTCTCCTCCTGCAGTACCAGTGGTGTGCACTATGAGGGGCTTTGTTTGGCCCGGTGTGTACACTGGCCTTGGTAACTTCTCTCTGTGTAGTTGTCATTGCCTGTGGTCATCTGTTTTCCATCCAGTGTTGGTGTAATTGTACTTATTTAGCATGACACCACCTCTCCTCCTCACACCCCAACCCCTAACCCCCCACCCCCTTTACACCTCCACCACTCACCAGCTGCCTGACAGATTTGAGGGATGCTCTGCATTCCTGGGGCATGAGTGGGAGTATGGTCCCCCCTTTACCCCTTCTCCAACACACATTCAGACTTGTGTGTTGGGGTTTGTGTGTCAGGAAGTTATAGATGGTGTTTGGATGCGTGAAGGAGGGTGTTTGTCTGTTTTGGTATTATGGCAAGTAAAAGTGTGTTTGTGTATGTGTGTGTAAGCTCTTCATGCTGAAAGACACCTCAGTCTGTCCTCACACTCCTCCTGGTAGAGACCCTTTTCGGGGAGGGGGGAGTGGCATACCCTCTCCCCCCTACAGCAGGGTAGGACCTGTAACCGTGGGCCAGTTCATCTCCCTAAGGAGCTGTCCCTCACATCGGGTACTCCCCCTCCCCTCCAGCCCTCTCCCACCCATCACCTCGTCTTTAGCAGGCTGATGACAGAGCCCTAAAACTCCACTAAGCCAACCACAGGAACTGACCCCAAATCAGCCATGCTAGAGATGAGGAACAGAGGAGAGAAAGAGAGAGAGAGGGAAGGAAGGAAGTTATCAAAGGAACAAATTAGAGTGAGTAAGAGTTAGAAGTTCTGGTGTGATATAAAAAAGAGTGAGAGACAAAAAGGGAGGAAAGGGAATGAGAGGAAAAGCGAGAGGTGAAAGCTAGGAAATAATCCTTCTCCACTAAGTATGATGTCATGACTTAGGCTCTCTAGAGCGTGGAGGTCCTAAAGGGGGGTTGATATCTTGGCAGAAAGGGGACTGAAATCCGAGTGACCCCAACTAATATTGAAAGCAGTTGCGAATCCTCTGGAGGGCTGAAGTTTTTGCGATCCAGACTCCGCTCCCAGTTCCCACGACACCAACCGACCTCCCCTTCTCTTTTTTTCTCCACTTCCCCTTTATTTTCTCTTTCTTTCTCTCATTCTTTCGTTGGTCCCCGTGCCTATAAATGGGAAGTCTGGTGGCATTTTGGACCGTCGGCCATGACCAGTCGCACTTAAAAAGGCAGAATGGGGGGTGGGGGGATGGGTTCACTGGGTTGGAGTGGAAGATGCTTATAAAATGTGGTCTTGAGAATTATAAAATGGCTATGAAATGGAAAAATGTTTTGGCAGATGATTTAGGAGATGGTGAGGTGGCTAGACTACACCATGTCCTTTGACTCCTCTTTTCCTCCAAACACTTCCTGGTATGTGGCTCTATTTCACTGAGGATTTTTATTTGTGAAAGTGTGAGAGAAAAACCGAGTGCAGTATGATGATAGAGGGAATGTGTGGAGGAGGGAAAGTGTTGTCAAAGAAAATATGTTGGGCAAAGTGGGTTTATACATGTTTATAAGTCGTTTATCAGTCGTTCATCCCTCTGAGGCCATGAGAACCTCTCCAGCATAAAGCAAGATTGACAAGATACAAGATATGTTATGTAATGTTAACAATATATGCAATTTAGCAGAAGCTTTTATCCAAAGCGACATACATTTTACGTATGTGTTGTAATGGCGCCGGAGGGGATGGCTGCCGTTTTACGGGCTCCTAACCAACTGTGCTATTTTGTTAGTTTTTTGCGTTGTTTGTAACTTATTTTGTAACTTATTGTGTACATAATGTCGCTGCTACTGTCTCTTATGACCGAAAATAACTTCTGGACATCAGAACAGCGATTACTCACCTCGAACTGGACAAAGATTTTTTCTTTAACGAGTCCGACGCGAAGGATATACTGCTTTCTCGGGAACGGGCCAAAATCCCCGTAATTTGTGTGAAGTAAAGACGGAGAAAGTAGGGCTGCCTTCAGAGAATTCGTAGGCGAGTGAGTAAACCTCCACTACCATCCGTTCTATTGGCCAACGTGCAATCA
This sequence comes from Coregonus clupeaformis, assembly GCF_020615455.1. Lineage (NCBI taxonomy): Eukaryota > Metazoa > Chordata > Actinopteri > Salmoniformes > Salmonidae > Coregonus > Coregonus clupeaformis. Next base: position 15,285,091 of record NC_059196.1, on the reverse strand, counting down.
TTGGAAAACAAAATGGATGATCTACGATCAAGAATATCCTACCAATGGGACATGAAAAATTGTAATATCTTATGTTTCTCCGAGTCATGGCTGAACGACGACACGGATAATATAGAGCTGGCGGGATTTTCCATCCATCGGCAGGACAGAGAAGCTACGTCTGGTAAAACAAGTGTCTATTTGTCAATAACAGCTGGTATTGCTTGCCTGAGGTAGTGTGGTCTACATCTTATCATAAGGTACTCTATCTCCCAAGAGAGTTCTCATCTATATTATTCGTAGCCGTCTATTTACAACCACAAACCGATGCTGGCACTAAGACTGCACTCAACTAGCAGTATAAGGCCATAAGCAAACAAGGAAATGCTCATCCAGAAGCAGCGCTCCTAGTGGCCGGGGACTTTAATGCAGGCAAACTTAAATCCGTTTTACCTCATTTCTACCAGCATGTCACATGTGCAACGGTACCGGTACACCCTTTATATAGCCTCGTTATTGTTATTTTATTGTGTCACTTTTTATTATTTTTTACTTTAGTTTATTTGGTAAATATTTTCTTAACTCTTTCTTGAACTGCATTGTTGGTTAAGGGCTTGTAAGTAAGCATTTTACGGTAAGGTCTACACCTGTTGTTTTCGGCGCGTGTGACAAATAAAGTTTGATTTAACATATGGACACCGGGAATCGAACCCACAATCCTTGTGTTGCAAGTGCCATGCTCTACCAACTGAGTCAATGATGGTAAAGTGTTGTGTATTGGTATTCAGTCTATGTAACAGTATCCAAGTTAAACATGTGGCTACGCCTGTATGAAGAGGTACGTACTGTGTATGCTCTCCCAACCTCTTCATTTGGCATGCCCATTCTATGATGGAGTGCCATAACAAATATTGGTCTTTCTTTTAATGTACACTGTATGCTAAATGCCTCCAGACTCCGTGTTACATCAGGGATAAGTTTATAACCTATTGTAATGGTCCTTGATGGCTGTACATCTCTAAACCTCCCTTGCCAGGACAACAAACCAATCAGGGCCTTGTATCTACTGCGAGTTAAAGCCAGGTGAAATCTGTGTGTGGTAAACTTTACAGGCAATTAACTGTATTTATGACATTAGAGGAATGGGAGAGAGGTGTTCTCAAGCGAGCAGCTATTCACCGCCGGGGTAGGCCTCTTCAGTTTGATGTCAAACCTGAGGGAAGTTAACTTGTTTCAGGTCATTTCAGTTGTGGTGAAACTAAACAACTTGGACTTTTGGCAGAAAGACCCTATTGTGTTATTGCGAGATACAATCATCAGTGTTTTGGTGGAGATTCAAATATGTAATTAACCGTTAGGCAAACAATGTTGTGCGTAGAGACCGAGAAAAAAGTTGAAGACATGCACATTTTTACTACAGTCAGTATTTCATTCTTATGGTTATACCGGTAATGTGGAAACTGTGGTAATACTTTGCGTGTAATGACATGAGGTGAAATTAGGCCTATGAAACGCTGGCACCCTCTACCCATAATGCTCCTCCTCCTCCTCCTCTTTTGACGTCTTCTCCCAGACACATGTCAGTCACACCACTCAGACACAAACAGGGAAATACTCTGGAGTGAGACATGAGTGCCGTAGACACTTTGTAATTTGCCGGTGATGATTACAGAGCACGTCGAGCTATTGAGCTATTTCATTTGAGCCAATGAACACCGAGATACCTGGGTGTTTACCTGTGGGGCGTGAGAAGCAAATGTACTCTCTCATTATCATCAGAAACATTTCAATGGTGATCCTGCCTCAGGGAACAGATGCGTAATAGATAATGGAGCAGACATAATGGATGATTCATTGCAGGCAAGACGACAAAGTTGATACTGTGGCACAGTCATGAGGTCAAATGCGGCTACATTGCGCAACTCGAAGATGATTTTTAGTCAGCCTTATATGAAAAATCAATGTTTACTGTTTGAAGGTAGTGCCGCAGGTCTCTGTATGAATATGACCATGTTAGGTAACTGAAGTCATCTAAGGGCTGGCTTTTATTTCCCTTCACCTGGAGGGATGGAGCTTCGTCTGACACTTTTATTTGGCTGAATAATTTTGTGGTTTGAGCTGTAAGGGCTCACTGAAACCAGACGAGTCTCCCCAGGCCAGAGGCTCGGAGTGGGTCATTCAGCACAGCTTTAGAGGTAGAGAGAGGACCCACCACAGGGAAAAAGATTAGGCTTTTAAAGGTGTGCAAACAAAGGTATTATGAACAGGGAGACAATTAGGCAGTGTATTGTAACAAACTCTTCTCTCTCTCTCTCGGCCTGTCTGTCTTTCTACTCGCTCGCTCTCTCTCTCTCGCTTTCTCTCAGACACTCATGAAGTACACACATTCCAGACTAACCAACACATCCTAGTAGGCTACAGAGATAATTACATAAATAGCTTCCCAGACACATCACCATATACAGTATTGTAAACAGTCACTCAGACACTCACACATCCTAACCAACTCATAACCAACTCAGTCTCTCTCACACACACACAGAGAGAGACATAGTTGCGGGAAGTAGGGGTGCTGCAACCCCTGAAAAATCGGAATAAAATGAAACAAAATTATAACAAAAAATATATTTTAAAAAGTACATTAATTTTTTCACAAAAGTAGTACACTGGGCCTTTAATGGTCCTGTTTTAGCGGACCGATATAGCCGTCTGCAGCGCTGGTAAAACATTTTTCCCACCCCCCCAGAAAGAAACACACACACAGGATATGCCAGTGCCAGGAAAGAGGGTTACAAACAGTTAGGGAATGTCTGCCACTTAGTGGGGCTTAAATCAAGGGCCCCCTTCCATTAGTGGAGCCGGCTGTATTCAATTAGTGTGTATTCACCACATCATGAAAATAAATGTCCCTTTTCCTGACCTCCTCTTGGTCTTTCAGCCCTTTCTCTATCATGATGTAGGTAGTCACACATGTTGTCGTCTGTGTTAGAGTATGGCGCATGCAATGCCACGATCGTGGATTTGATTCCCGCTGTGGGCCACGCAAACGAATAATGTTTGCACGCATAACTGTTAGTCGCTTTGGATATAAGTGTCTGCTACATGGTATATTATATAATTATACATGACTTCTCCTTTAGGGGCTCTCCTATTGTCTGATGGGTTATTGCGGTCTCAGCGATTAGCAACCACGACTGCAGACCGTTTTGATCTCCCAGACTCCAACATCTGTCAGGAGTCTCTCTATCGATCTCCCTTTCTCTCTGTTTCTTCATCACAACATTCCCATAACTGGTGAGATGGAGCCAGGATCTCTGCATAGTGAGGGCAGTAATCAGAGCACTGGGTTCTTATTCATCCTCGTATGACATCAGAGGGTGATGTCATCTACCGAATTAGACAAACAGTTATAATTTTCTACCACAGCCCTCTCTTTTCCCCAAAGAGACCCTATAAAGTACACATCTTAATGTTCGTTCTAAACATATGGTATGTGTGCCATTGGCAGGAAGGTGTGATTGTGTGTGAGTCTGAAGTTGCATGTACTGTATCACTAATGATTCAGTATTTCTGACGTACTTTTCCGTTGAGTTCCTGTACATTTGGAACTGAGAGACAAAGGAAAGTGATTATGTGCAAAATAGTTTGGAGACAGTTAAGCCATCTTGATAAGCTAATCTGTCTGTCGCTATCTTTCCATCTCTCCGTCTTTCGCTTAGTCTCTCAATCTTTCTCCCCCTCTCTCAAATATGTTCACTCCTTCTCAATCGCTCTCCCCCAATTCCTTCCCTTCCTCTCTCCCCTCTTTCCTCTCTCCCCTGCTCTCTCCAGTCACGCTAGAGGATGTGACAGTGTGTGTGGGGTGGAGGCTGTTCATCTCTTCCCCCTAACCTCTCCCGGATTCCTCCATTCCTTCTGCAGCAGTCCACTGTCACAACCAAAAATAGCATCCCCCCCCGGAGGATGTTTTACTGGCGGAGGTGCTGCGGATGGATGAGCTCAGATGTTGTGGATTTGGGGATGATTGGTGGTTGGAGTCTTGGCTTGTGTAGAGCAGAGTTTTGGTTTGGGGGGGAGATATACAGTGCATTCAGAAAGTATTCAGACACCTTGACTTTTTCCACATTTTGTTACGTTACAGCCTTATTCCAACATTGATTAAATTGTTTTTTTCCCTCATCAATTTACACACAATACCCCATAATGACAAAGCAAAAACTGGTAAAAGAAATTCAAAAAAATAAACGGAAATATCACATTTACATAAGGATTCAGATCCTTTACTCAGTACTTTGTTGAAGCACCTTTGGCAGAAATTACAGTCTCGAGTCTTCTTGGGTAGACTTCTTCCTGCAGATCCTCTCAAGCGCTGTCCGGTTGGATGGGGAGACTCGCTGCACAGCTATTTTCAGGTCTCTCCAGAGATGTTCGATCAGGTTCAAGTCCGGGGTCTGGCTGGGCCACTCAAGGACATTCAGAGACTTGTCCCGAAGCCACTCCTGCGTTGTCTTGGATGTGTGCTTAGGGTCGTTGTCCTGTTGGAAGGTGAACCTTCGCCCCCAGTCTGAGGTCCAGAGCGCTCTGGAGCAGGTTTTCATCAAGGATCTCACTGTACTTTGCTCCGTTCATCTTTCCCTCGATCCTGACTAGTCTCCCAGTCCCTCCTTCTGAAAAACATCCCCACAGCATGATGCTGCCACCACCATGCTTCACCGTAGGGATGGCGCCAGGTTTCCTCCAGACTTGACGCTTGGCTTTCAGGCCAAAGAGTTTAATCTTGGTTACATCAGACCAGAGAATCTTGTTTCTCGTGGTGTGAGAGTCCTTTAGGTGCCTTTTGGCAAACTCCAAGCGTGCTGTCATGTGCCTTTTACTGAGGGGTGTCTGGCCACTCTACCATAAAGGTCTGTTTGGTGGAGTGCTGCAGAGATGGTTGTCCTTCTGGAAGATTCTACCATCTCCACAGAGGAACTCTGGAGCTCTGTCAGAGTGACCATCGGGTTCTTGGTCACCTACCTGACCAATGCCCTCCTCCCCCAATTGCTCAGTTTGGCCGGGCAGCCAGCTCTAGGAAGAGTCTTGGTGGTTTCAAACTTCTTCCATTTAAGAATGATGGAGGCCACTGTGTTTTTGGGGACCTTCAATGCTGCAGAAATGTTTTGGTACCCTTCCCCACATCTGTGCCTCAACACAATCCTGTCTCAATCCCGTCCTTCGACTTCATGGCTTGGTTTTTGCTCTGATATGCACTGTCAACTGTGGGACCTTATATAGACAGGTGTGTGCCTTTCCAAATCATGTCCAATCAATTGAATTTACCACAGGTGGACTCCAATCAAGTTGTAGAAACATCTCAAGGATGATAAATGGAAACTGGATGCACCTGAGCTCAATTTCTAGTCTCATAGCAAAGGGTCTGAATCCTTATTTAAATAAGGTATTTCTGTTTTTTATTTTTAATACATTTGCAAAAAAATCGAAGAACCTGTTTTTGCTTTGTTATTATAATGTATTGAGTGTAGATTGATGAGATTTTCTATTTATTTAATACATTTTAGAATATGGCTGTAACGTAACAAAATATGGGAAATGTCAAGGGGTCTGAATACTTTCCGAATGCACTGGGTTTATGTAGCTGTGAGTGTTCATGTCAGAGAGGCTTTCCTTAGAGGCTCTTCCTGATCCACACTGTATGGGTGGTCAGTAATCAAATGGCTCTGCACAGCTGCCCCCACCGAGAAGACCTCAGGGACTAGATTGCAGACAATTAGTACTCCACCAGGTCCACTTATTCAAGTTTTCCCTTCGTAGACTAATGACCACAACTGTTTGGGGAGTTATCTTTACACTGTGTCAGTGTAGTGTGTCTAGGCCCCGTTGCTAATGTGTAGATTTATCCTCATTAAGGTTTGGATCCCATGTGGGATGATCCCCCATGGCGCACTTCAACATTTTCAGACACTATTTAAGAGTGTGAGGGTCTTTTGGTAGAGGGGGGAGGGGGTTAAGGACAGGGGTGCAAACATTGTAACTGCCACCAGCTGTGGCAATAGAACACAATTCTTATACCCCTGTTGTCATAGCAACAGGTGAAAGGGAGGGCAAAGGGGGGATTTTGCTGACCTTCGGGGTCCTTGGCAACACACTGCTGGACGGCGAGCATCATCTTCTAGTCTCAAGATGCACGGGGCAGGAAGTTGGGGAACTGTTTTCTAGGCCAAAGGCTACGACCATTTCCTGTTGTTGGTCTAGTCACGGCATGCTCAGGCCTGGGGTCGATGGGCCCTGTGTCGGTTACCGTGCTCACTGTCAAAATATAGTGTCATCGCTACAGTATGAGCCGCGCAAAAGCTGAAACTGTCTGGGGAAAGCCCATGTGTGCATTACACTCTTAGAAATAAAGGTGCAAGTTGGAACCGAATAAGATTATTGAGAGTGATGCCATAGGGAACCATTTTAGGGTCTCTGAAGAACCATAAAAGTGATGGTTCTTTGAAGAACCATACAAAAATCCGAAACGAGAAATGCTTTGGCTCTCCAGGACCAGGATTTAATAGCCCTGCTGAAGGGTTTTAAGCCTTATTTGCATATATCCCAGGGTGCATTTCGAGTGAATTTTAGAGTTAACAGTACCACCTATGACTGTTTTGCTTGTGACAGAGACATGGTTGTTGCATTCATTCATTTTCAGTTCTGTGGCTTTCACCAAGTGAGATCCTAAGTGAATAAGGGTGTCATTAAAATTGTATTATTTAATACAATACATATTTCATAAGGCCTTCTTTTGAGGGCCTGGTTTTAGCCTAGCACAGTGGCCTGAAACTCAGTTTACAGGCTACATCAGGCTTGCAACTCACATTATGCTGGCTCGCAAAGTGATGTGTAATTCCGATTCAGCCAAAGTGGGGATATCCAACATTTTGAATTTCTATTCACCCACAACCTGCATTCGGAATGACTGCCAGGGTTGGGAAGACTAAGATATGAGACTGCCTTAAACATCTAAACTGGAACAACCATTTCAGGAACGGGTGCAATAAGTTCAAGTAACAGATTGGAATAGTTTAGAAAAATGTATAAGATGAATTAGTCCATCAATGTACACGCAAAAACATATATATTGAAACAAACAATTCTAAAAATCTACCTGCAATAGCGCATGCTGGGAAATATGATAATGATGGGCTAGCTTTTGGTTCCAGTGTTGGTTATTTTACACCACTGCATTTTAAATCATCATGATGATGTGGCCGTTGACACTTTACTTCTTGATAGTCCAATATCTTGAAAACTTGACTGCTGACATGCAAAACATTTTGGGACTCTATCAACAGTGAACTAATGAAAAAAACAACCAAAATATAGTTTTTGACTGGAGTTTTCCTTATCAGGTAAGAGTTCTCCAAGGAACCATAAGAGCTGAGGAAGAACCATTTAAGAACCTTTATTTCTTTCAGTGTAGGGAAAGGGGAGGGGTTACTTTAAAAAACCCACATGGTAAAGTTTTTTCCAAGACCCAGAGTTCTCTCTGAATAAAATAATTACTGCTTGTTCTTATTTGCTCTGGAGATTCTAATGTAAAACATGACACTAATTATTTTACGTGCTTGGAAACTAGTTGTTGAAGGAACATGTTCGCCTAGATAGCATTCATTACATCAGAAGATAATCAGCTTTTCAACTTCCATCTTGAGGAAAAAGTTGTTCATAGGGAAAGGAATTTGGACATCAGTGATGTTAAGTAACAAGAACAGCCACAGCTGAATAGTTGCGTCACTTGTTCTTGAAATGACAAACAGCAGAGGACCAAATTCCACGGACACTGTTCCCCCATACTTCTCAAAATATCTGCCTAACTACAGCCTTTGTCGGAGGCCTGTAATTTCCTCAGCTGAAACAGGCCTAGAGCTAGTGACTGGCAGCAGAGTGTTCCCTAGCACGTGCTCTGACTCATCCAGGTGACCTACGCAATCCTGCTCCCTCTTCAGGGATGTTCAGCTGCCATTTTAAAATCCAAAAACCCTTCCAGCAGCTCACTCACTCACCTTATTACTCCACCTCGGCTGTTTCTACAAGTCTGGTGTGACAACTGGTTTCCCACGGCAGGTGTCTGACAGGGTGATTAGTCAAAGGGCCAATCCCTGGCTTCCCAGGGTGAGAGGTGACCTGTGCTGGGAAGCGGGTGTGTCTGTGTAAATCACTGGGTACAGTAGTCACCTAAGGGCTGCCACTCAGTCACTCATCATAGTGGGGATGGAGCTCTGGGCAGTTAAACAGCTACGGGTCAATGCCAATGACCATGCAAGGGTAATTAAGAGTAATATGAGCCTGCGCTCCTCGTCCGTTTGCGGTTTCCTCTCCTCCGGACCTGGACAGCGTTAGCTGCTTGCGGTAACAAGGCTCACAGGGCCAGGCAGGGGCCACAAACCACCGCAGCGCATATGTAGGTCATCGGGATGCGTGTGGCTTTGGCTGGGACCCGGCCTAATCTACGTGCTTGCTTCAGTCAAGCACTTTTAGCTGTGGTGGAGATGGAGCGTGTGTGTTTTTCCCCTGCACTCTGCAGCTGGTGGTTTAGGTTTAGAAAGGCTGGCTGCAGAGAGGCTGGCTATAGTCCTGTGATATTTCAACCTAGTGGAATGAATGATATTCTAACTCCGGGGGCCAGAGATTCCTTTCTTTAATCACCATTCCTGCTGTTCGTTTAGATCTCGCTCTGTACTTTGAGGTGCATATTAAAAAGCTATATCTAAGACCATATGGACCTGTAGTAGTAGTGTTGCATGGTGAAATATGTAGCCTTTCCTCTCCTTCAATGCCTGTACTGTACAATTCTCCTACCCTCTTTCCTCCTTGTTAAACTATTCAGCAGCTTCAGCGCGAGCAGGCCAGTCGTTGAAACAATGAAAAACCATCTTACGACTTCTGTTTGGCTTCCCTCCCCTGGCCTAGAATGGGATGCAGGATTCTCTGGATAGTTTGATTATTGGGTTTAAAAACCTCTACATGGCTAAAGCGCCAGTCACCCATCAGACATCTGCGGACCCCCTCTGGCCCAGCTTTCTGCTAGCTTCCTGTTTCTGTCCAAGATGCACTGGAGTGGAGCATCATGGGATGGCATTATGTTCAGCTGTATCTGAACTCCAGAATGTTCTGTGGAATCACTTAGAGTTTTTAGCTGTCTGCTGCAAATTCCGTCTGGTTGTCAGTCAGACTGGGTTGGATGCGTCAATGTGACCTGCTGGGTCTTCAAAAGTAATGATATGGGAAACGGTTTCAAATGGCTGAAGTGTGTGATTATTATCAATGAAAAAGTATATGTTTATTGATATTGCAATAGTAAATCAAAGACGATATTTGATGACATAACAGATCAAGGAGCATAGAATATGGTCATCATGTGGAACTACAGTAGTTTGAGGTGTGCTTATTTTATTGACAAAGCACTGTAATCATTTGACATTCCGTGACCCCTAGCATGGGTATCCACTCCACTGTGTTGCTGGCTCCTCATTTGAACGGATTGTTAGCAGAGAAAATGGGACTCAAGAATTTCTCACTGTGGCACAGAAGACTCACATGAATGGCGCAAACATGACATTTCTGTTTATCTTCCCAAAATAAACCTTGTGCCCATGCAGACTGGTAAACTCCTGGTCAGTCTGCTCCTTTTGAAAGCAGGGATGGTGTTTGTTTGTGTTGGAGTCAGATGTGCCTTTGGAATGTCTCACTTTTTCTCCACACTCTCATTATGCGCATAATGGATCTCTGGCCATTGCACGTGTTTGTGTTCAGTTGTGCATGACTGAATGTGCATGTTGGGTTTGAGTGTCTAAGCACATACAGTACGACAGAGTGTGCGCTTTTCTTTGACAACAGCCTATTAAAGTGCAAATATGGACCTCTAAAAATATGGGTATTTTGTATCACAATGTTACACTGGAGATCCTTAAAGCATTCAAATGAGTGTGTAGTTCTGTGCATGTGCATACACAAGAACAGTGGCTTGGCTCTGGATACGAAACCAACTTATGTCTCAGAATGCATGGTTTCTGTACCCTTGAGTAAGATCCTTAACCAGCACTAATAGAGCAGACCTCAGGTGTGGGAATGAATATTTGTAATTAAAACAAAAATCTGGGTTGTGCTGCAAAACTGCATGCTATTGATTGGAGAAAATCATGGCAATTTAGGGATATGAGGCAATTTAAGCTATGGGGGAATTTCAGATGTGTTAAAATTGTCATGTAGAGTGAAAAGCGCATAATTTATGAAAAACCATTTATTTTCAACTGAAACATTGTTACATAGCTGTTAATTGGTCACTCCTCTATTCTATAGGAGTAAAGACACATACAGTAAAATTACAAAGTAAGTCAATACAAAAAAGTGACTGCTGTTACTACTGTGTAAGTACAGTTAGGATATCAGAGCAACTTAATGTTAAATTCTCCTATAACGACCGTAGTCAAATGAATTCAAAGGAATGAACTATACTCTTTCTTTAGGCTAAGGCCACACTATATTTTTGTCTTGTATCCATATCATCTTTACTAGGTGAAGCCACAAATGGTTTCCTGACGTGTCCAAGACAACCTTCTGTGTTGTTGGTAATTAAATACCTATCCAGATGTCGGAGTACATCAGTTGACTATGGGAACCCCAGGCTATGAATGAGGAATCACATCGTTTCACCTAGATTATGTTGCTATGTCTGAACCGTGACTGACTCACACCATATTAGGACGATTTCGCTACTATAGGCTTTTTTTGTGTTTCAGGGGTAGATTCTCTAAAACAACGTTGGAGGCGGCTTATGGTAGATAAATGAACATTCAATTTTCTGGTAACAGCTCTGGTGGACATTCCTGCAGTCAGCATGCCAATTGCGCGCTCCCTCAAAACTTGTGACATCTGTGGCATTGCACATTTTAGAATGGCCTTTTATTGTCCCCAGCACAAACTGCACCTGTGTAAAAATGTAATGATCATGTTGTTTAATCAGCTTCTTGATATGCCACACCGGCCAGGTGGATGAATTATCTTGGCAAAGGAGAAATGCTCACTAACAGGGATGTAAACAAATGTTTAATGCGTATGGAACACTTCTGGGATCTTTTATTTCAGCTCATGAAACATGGGACCAACACTTTACATGTTGCATTTATATTTTTGTGTATCTGTGACCAACATATGCATATCTGTATTCCCAGTCATGTGAAATCTATAGATTAGGGCCTAATTAATTTATTTCAATTGACTGATTTCCTCATATGAACTGTAACTCAGTAAAATCTTTGAAATTGTTACATGTTGCGTTTATATTTTTATTCAGTGTATAATGTGTATATATACAGTTTATTTACAGTCGGGGTCTCATCTTACTATTGAGAGTAAAAATAGTACAATAGACCATGTGCAATTTCAAAATGTGGTTGTGCATCAGCAGTTTTTCTCTTGTCAGTTGCTAACAGTCACTCAATGAGCAATTTTTTTGATTGGTAGTTAGTCTAGCCAGCCTAAACAACAGTACTTTCCCTCTTTCAACGCTTTTATGTCAAAAAAATGTATTAAACCGAATCAGAAGTGTTGGTGCAAATGCAAGCTTGCCACACGTTTGCCGGCGGCCCTGCTGTGCTGATCTCTACATCGTGGATAGATAGAAATCGCCAGTGTTGGGGAGTAGTGAACGACATGTAGTTCAACTACATTTACATTTACGTCATTTAGCAGACGCTCTTATCCAGAGCGACTTAGTTAGTGAGTGCATACATTATTTTTTTTTTATATATATTTTTTTATACTGTCCCCCCGTGGGAATCGAACCCACAACCCTGGCGTTGCAAACGCCATGCTCTACCAACTGAGCTACATCCCTGCCGGCCATTCCCTCCCCTACCCTGGATGACGCTGGGCCAATTGTGCGCCGCCCCATGGGTCTCCCGGTCACGGCCGGCTACGACAGAGCCTGGATTCGAACCAGGATCTCTAGTGGTACAGCTAGCACTGCAATGCAGTGCCTTAGACCACTGCGCCACTCTGGAGGTTACTAGTACTAGTAACTAGTAATTCAACAACATTTTGCAGTACCTTGGTGGTAGTTGAACTCAATTCAAATCTTGGTAGTGTTTTCAGTAGTTAATTACTTTTTTTTGTCATGTATTAGTGGTAATAAACTACTGGAACTTATGGAAGCCCATTCTCGCCACCCCAATAATTTTTTTATGTCAATTCTATCTCAACATTTCGGACACCATCTCTGAATTTGCTAAGTCAAAATGTTGAGATACTAACTTGACATTTTGAGATACTAACTTGACATTTCGAGACAGTAGAACATACATATATGTTTCTTCATTTGTAGCATTATGTGTTGATTTCCATCTATCCACGTTGCAGAGATCAGCACAGCAGGCAAACGTGTGCCGAGCTGGCATTTTCCCCAACAGTTGATCAGACTGAAGCACAGATTAATTGTGCACGAGTTGACAAATCATGAGGCAAATCAGTCTAAACAACAGTACTTTGACCCTATTTTCAACGCTTTTGCATCAATATTTTATATTAAACCTAATCAAATGTGTTGGGGCAAATGCCATCTCGCCACACGTTTGCTGGTGGCCCTGCTGTGCTGATCTCTGCAACATGGATAGCTGGAAATCACCACATAATGCTACAAATGAAGAAACATATCCTATATGTATGTTCTATTATCTCAACATTTCGAGTTAGTATCTTGAAATGTTGAGTTAGTATTTCAATTTCAAGTTAGTATCTTCACATTTTGAGTTAGTATCAAAAAAGTAAAATTAGTATCGCAAAATGTTTAGATCGTATCTCGAAATTTTGAGAGAGCATCTATCTGATTTTTTTGGGGTGGGCGGAATGGGCTTCCATAGCCAGGAGTTTTTCCAGGACCTGATTCGAAAAATGACCTGATTTAGAAAACCACTGTCTATCGGTGTTTTATTACTTTTTATGTGTTTTTTTTTTGTGGACCCCAGGAAGAGTAGCTGCTGCAAAAGCTAATGGGGATCCAATTAAACAAAACAAATATTATATTATAAGTAGCCTATTATGTATAAAACCGTTTTACAGCTGATGTATTACTATCTCATACCCTTCAACTAGGGCCCAGAGTTTTACCGGGTTAGGTTAGCCTACCGGATCAGTAAAATGTCTTGGCCCCAGAAAAACAATACCCCCCCCCCCCCCCCCACCACCACTCTGGGATGCCACCTCTGAAATCCCCACACAATGTTACAAATTATGAAACATATCTTATATAAATTATCTACTGTCGAAATGTGTACATACTATCTCAAAATGTTGACGTAGTAGCTACAAATGTAGACTTATGTATCTCCAAATTTCGACTTAGTATCTAAAAATGTTGACTTGCATATCTCAAAATTCGGACTTTGTTTATGTATTTTTTTGGCGCCAATTTATTTTTCTCCACTCATACAGGAGTAATAAAGGCATAGTGAACTAATTTAGTGGGGGAATTTTTTAAATATATTTATTTTTATAGTAATTACTTTGTATTGTGATGTATAAGGTGTGCTGCAGCACCCTCAGCACCTCTAATTCCCGCGGCTATGCACACAGGCCTACTATTAGACACTTACTATAATACTATTAATGTATGTGTAATGTTGTAGTGGCAATCAGAGACGTTCACGGCGCCTTTTCAAGGAGGAAAGAAAGGAAACCCATATATAGTTTTCAGAGGCGGTGGGAAATATTTTCCTCGGGCCACTTTTATCATACCCCTTCACTTTCACACTTGTGCTGCGTGATATGTTGAGGAGACCTAGAGCTGCATTGATGTGTCACATTTTCCCGGGATTGTCATACGATTGCGAACGCTCGCGTGATGTGAAACTGTTACTTTGTGAGGATGATCAATCAGGTGAAGCAGTGATTCAAGCCAAAGGGGATGGTTCCTGGCGTCAAACAGCAAGCGAGGCTTGTGCCAAGATAGGGTAAGACCAATAATTGAAAGCAGAGTTTAATTTCTCGTTTTTTGGAGCTCTTGTGTGCCGAAGACACCGAAATAAAAAATAAATCCTGTTAGGGAAACGCGTTATCCACCCCAAAGGCTCCGGACTGTGTGATAAATCAACAACATAAGAGTGACAAAGTACAGGTTGAGTCAAGGGAGTTTATCGGAATGCGGTGGGAAGAGGAACACTGATCAAGACAGCAGCATAGGTTTTCATGTCTCGTCTCCACACACCTGTAAAGGTAAGTTTATGCCCCCTATAATAATGTATTATTAGATGATAATGGCAAGTGATTTATTTAGTTTCACCTCACAGAATGACAACGTCGCATGTTTAACACTCCTGGACAAACCTATGATAAAAATATGTTTATGTTTTTTGTTTCTCTGTTTTATATACGTGTTATTAATAGCTATGTGCATACTCTATCCCCTCAATCTACATACATTAGGCTATGCAGGCTTATTGTTTCATATTGATAATGACACCTGTTTGTCTGCCACAAAGTGAATGAGAATAATCTTTGTATAGCAAATAAGACACAGACAATACAGTATAGGGTGCTACTGATCATATAAATGATTTACTGGTGTAATAATAACAAACTTTCTGAGAATGTCAAACAAAACGAATTAATGTCACTGAACACTGGGCAGCCTCATTAAGTCATTGGTAGCATATTCTAATGAGTGCGCAGAGACGTAATGAAAAACCCACAGTTGAATAAAAAATTATTTTTGGGGGCACAGTAACATTTCTATTCACCATAATCTTCACCACAATTTCAAGTGTTTAATGGAGTCTTTCTTTGCCGGTTTTGATTGCCTGTCCCCGCCCTCTTGCCAAAACCGCACTGTAGCCCACAGTACTGCAGGCAGGAGAATGTCCAAGATCTCACTCAGAGATGCTGAAACGATGTTTTCATTGCGGACTTTTTGGTCTGGTTTCCTTGACATAAATTAAGCCTACAGTCCTGGACTAAAAAGCACTTTCAATAGAAATTCTCCTTAAAGTCGCTCAGGAGGGCCCTTCTTGTTCAACTAACATTAAATTATCCAGCAAATCAACTGGAATGTCATCTATCCAGAGTGGACAAATAAAACATCTCAGTATCCCTTATGATCTTAATTAAAGCCATAAAGATCCTATTAAATTACTAGAGGGGCTGTGTC
The DNA here is from genome assembly GCF_020615455.1 of Coregonus clupeaformis. Lineage (NCBI taxonomy): Eukaryota > Metazoa > Chordata > Actinopteri > Salmoniformes > Salmonidae > Coregonus > Coregonus clupeaformis. The sequence goes on along the minus strand of NC_059196.1, from coordinate 15,269,931 downwards.
ATAATCCCTCAAAGTTCCATAATGGGGCAAAAATGGCAGCAATCGAAAACCAGTCTAATTGCAAATGAATGGTAGTAGAGGCGTAGGTGATGCATTTTCTGCATCACCTACTTATACAGGAAAATAAAAGTAAGGCCTGTGATGTGTCAGAAATGGTGTAATAGAATTATAGGCAACCTAAAATATTGTCATATAATAATACAGTTTATACAGGTTTTATACCAATTTTCTGTATAAATAGCCTCTAAAATATATTTATACCATGGCATTGTTGGATACTTGTTTGTGATTGTCTTGAAGGGCATTATAGAGCGTGCATTATTTCCCTATAATGCACAGTATATTAGCACGGTGGAATTCAATGGCTACAGTTCATTTCTACTGTACGTGTTCTATGTTTGAGCTGCTTTTGAAAGCAAAAGTTGAATATAAAACATTATTGGCATTGTTGAATTCGATTTTCATAATAGTGAGCTAGAACTGATGGTTTGGTTAGCTAAACAAGCAAGTCTGTTTGTTTTGTTACCAAGGCAACTACTGTAGCTACAGTATCTAGTAAACCTGCCATTTACTTCAGTGGATGTTGAACACATTTCTAGCGGCAAATGTGTTAAATTAGCTATAGCCATGGTATGAAAGGGATAATCAACGTGGCGCTCTATGCGTTCTTTGGAAAATAATGCAACTCTTTGGAAGGTTAGTTCCACTCCGCTAGCAAGTCGTTGAACACACCTTCCACGTCGTTCATCATTTTCCATAGAGCACATAGCCCCTCGTTGATTATCCCTTACGTAAACAGACCATAAATGTCTCAGATTTTGTTTTCTTGGAAAGCTGTGAGTGCTATTATACGATACAATATCACTACTTGTTACATTTACAATTTGTCTAACTCCTATCATCAACTGAACTGAGCCAGTGTATGGCTGTGGAGATTGACTGCATTGTTTGAATAGAATGTTGGCATATTGGCAGTTAATTTGAACAATTTATGGAATCATTCCTCTAAAACTGGCAGGCTAGCTAGCTAACACACATACAGTGCAGACATTTTTTTCACATTCATTGTTTTACACAATATCTTATCGCAGCACTGGCAAATCATGGTTGACCAACTCCCTGACCAACATGGCTGAACTTTGGACCATTTTAAGAAGGTTCATGTCCATTCTATTATTGTAATTCCTAATTCTATGATTGAGCACCCCTCCCCATTCCCTCTCTTGGCCCTTGACAGCATATTAGTGATGGGAGAGATCCCTATCATGGCAGAAAAAGAGAGTGAGGATTGTATAAATGTAGTAATAGTTTAATCTGAAACAACCACAGTCACCCCTGGGTGTACTTATAGTCAAGGTGGATGAATTAATCTCAGCCAGGTTTTAGCAGGGATCAACTGGTTGGCGCTATTGTCAAAGAACATCCCTCCTTCAATGTCACTCACTGCCAATATAAACGGGCAAGATTTCCCCAGGAAACATGTTGTGAGCACCTATTCAATAGCAAACACAGATTATTCACTGGCAATGGACTGAACTGGATTAGAATTCCTTGTATTCTTTGATAAGCCTTCTGAAGATCTTTATTGGAGGATTTCCAAACGCTTAATTCATAATTATTTTCTCTTCAAACACGAACCTGACTTACTGGACAAGTATTAGAGTCTTGGCAAGCACTTGACAGGCAAGGCCTTTGGTGTGGCAATCTTACTAATACATCTCTCATAGCAAAACATCTAGGAAAACAAGCAGGGAATCCCTCCAACACAAACGTTTTTCACAACTGTGTTTTTCCTGTATCTGACTTATTTTGAACATGGCCGTGTAGCGTGATCTTATACATAACCTTGGGACCTGGGCAGAAGCCGGAGTCTTGGGGGTGAAAGGGTATTGTTTGGCTATTTGGACCATATCAAAGGGAAGAATGGGAATAGGAATTGGTCATGGAATCTGAACGGAGCAACAGGAAGAGTCCTAAACCCTCCCTCTCTGCCCTGAGTTTTCAGGCCCCTGCAGTCTGGAGCTTACAAGTCCTGTTTGCTCTTAAAAAAAATAAATTAACTTTGAAAGCTGGCATTTCGTTCCTTCCTCAGCCCAGTTCCATCCTTTTTGTAATAGAAAACAGCCCCCTCTCTTTCAGCAACTTGTCCTCTCTTCATTCCCACTAACTCCCTAACTTCAGGAGTGTGAGCCCCCTTCCCCCAAATGCTCAGAGGGAATAGGCTTAATCCCCATATCCTCCTGGAGCACGGCTCTCCAGCTCCAGGAATTTGGAGGAGTTTGGACTGATGAGCTTCCCAGCTCTGTGCAACTGGGTCCCCCAGCAGAAGCAAAAAGACAGCCAGCCAATACCAGCAGTGCACATCTGATTATACAGCACAATCAGAAACCTGCACACAACTATGTACTCTTGGCTTTGGCCTCTAGATTTTTATAAGCTCAGTGATGTATGGAGACAGAAGTATGTGTATGTCTCATTGGTGTATGTTGGTTTTCCTGCATATGATGAAAGTATATGTCTTTGAATGGCAAGATATGGTGATGTGTATTTTGTGACTGTCTGACACTCATTTGTTTTTTTGTCCATTGGAGCAGACACACATGGCTCTGATTTGACGATCACTTTTTAGGACTCTCTACATCCTAAATTACAATAATAGTAGAGTATTTGGTTGGGACAGAGAAATAACTACCATATTCCTCTGAGCAGAGCAGCCTCTACGCTGCTCAGAATGTAGCGGCGACAGTGAGAGAACGGGATACCACAATATTACAGACCTCACAGCTCACTGAGTGGCCTGTGGAGGAGCAACACCCTGGACGCTTTTCAAAGGGCTGTCAGGTTTGAAGATGTCACGAGAAAAAGAGACCGAGGGGGAAAGAGAGAGGGAATGATGTGTTTACTGTGATTTGATGTTGGGGAGCCCTTTTGTTTTATTTGAGGCAGCTGAAGGTGTGTGTGGTTATGGGATTGTATTCCCATGTGCAGGCGTGTATATTGTGGGTGTGTGTGGCTGTGAATGTGTTCCTCTGTCTGTCAGGTGAATCAGGACCACACTGTCTCTTGGTAGTGTTTTCCATGAGTCATCAATGCAACCTCTCCCTCTCACACACAAACACATAAATGTGTTTCCTCACACAGGTCCATGGCCCCCACTCTTTCCTTGCAACCCCTTCATTGTAAATACCCTGTCTCCCCATCCTCAGTTCTCCAACTTTCAACCCCATCTCCCTCCCAATACCGTACCTCCCTCCCTGACTCCATGCACTGTGTATGAAACCTCTCCGCCTTTCCTGGCAACTCTGTGCCAATTAACTCCCCACCCTTCTGTCTATGGTAAAGTGCTAAAACAGCACACTGTGTTGTCACCTCCTACAGTACAGTACACCACACAGACAGACAGACAGACACGTATTCTCGTCTACAGTACATCTCAGCATCTATAATTAGTCACGCGCATGCATGAAGAGAAATTGAATTTCCCTCCTGGCACGTTGTTTGACTGCCTCTTGGATCCCAACGCCTCCCCAATTGCCTTTCTTTATGGCCCCATTCTTTACTACAGCCGATGACGCTTTTATAGAGCTCCAGGAACTTTGGATGTTACAGCTTTCCCGGGCCAATTTTCTGGATTTTCTTCCCCACTTATAGAAGCTCTCTAAGGGATTGATGGCCTTTGTGTGCAATCATGACACATCCCAGAAAGGAACAGAACACGGGATAATTTTAGTCTCTGATTGCTGACATCACAATGTCGATGTCAACTACCCCATGCATGCTGGGTAGTGTCCCTGTTACACCAACTTTTCCCTGGTGACATCGCCACATTGTTTTACTTGGTAATTGCTCACATGTAGCATATTATTGAAGAACACAGCTGTTATTTTGATGGAGCGGCTGCTTGACGTAGTTCATTAGAAGTGCAACCTCTCCGTTTTGGACAGAGGAGCCTCTGAGAGTTGTGGTTGGGCGTGAAATAAATAAACAGCATCATTTCATAAAGTGGGCCTACATAGGCCAACAGACGTTGACCCTAATTCAACCCGGCTCAAAACAGAAAGCCTGTCCATCACACCCAATTAAAAATCTTCTCAAATCACATTTAGTGTTCGTCGTTGACCACAGCAGCACGACACAGCGTGCGTGTCCGTCTGCTTCAAATAACTTCAGATGACCAGTCCAGATCATAAATAAAGTGTCTGCTATGAAATGGCACATATGACGTGTGTATATATATATATATATATATATATATATATATTTAGATAACCTTTAAACCAATGAGCTTTTAACCCTTAATCCTCAGATCACTGGGTCTACTGTAATTCACCATGACTCAACCAAACTCAATTTATTATCCACTCCGGAACAGCTGTTAGACAGAGAATATTGTCTCTGACTAGAATTCTGAGGGTCACATTAATTTAGCGATTGAGACAACTGAGTGTTCAGCTCATTAATTGAGCGCCAAGATAACAAAAGAACAACTGTTGCACGGCAGGACCCTGTACAACAGAGATCACATACCGTGTTCCCTACATACAGTAGCCTACACACCACCACTGGACAGGACTACTACTCTTACCTCTCTTGACCAAACACTTTCTGTTTATTGTACGTGCCTGTGTGTGTATTTCTGGGTGACTGTATGAGTTTGTGTATGCGTGTGCCGCCCCCCTACCCAGCGTTTTCCATTATTATCTTCTCCAACCCACCCTCCCCACTCCCTCCCTGACACAAAAGAAGCCCTTTGTTGTCTGAGCGAATAAGGAGGTGGCAGGAGAGAAGAGTGGGCTGTGGCCTACTGTATGGGCTGCTGGGCCTCTCTGACCCAGGGGAAACATGAAGGTCAGCTGGTCCTCTAACAATGACCACTGCCCGCTCTGCCTCTGGATGGACAATGGAGCAGCCTCCCTGTCGCTGACGCACGTCCCCGTTGTTGTGGTCCCCAGCAGTCATCGTCCCTCTCTCTCTGTATTTATTTGTGTTTTTGTAGCCCCCCCCATCCACCCTTCCTCCAAAACAGACCCCCTCTGTGACGTGTCAACTGTTGAACATCCCAAGGTTGCCCCCCTCTCCCTCCCTCTGTATGTTCAAGAGTACAGTGTGTGTGTGCGTGTCTGTCTGTGTGTGTGCGTGTCTGTCTGTGTGTGGGTGTCTGTGTGTGGGTGTCTGTGTGTGTGTGTGTGTGTGTGTGTGTGTGTGTGTGTGTGTGTGTGTGTGTGCGTTTAATTGTTCAGTAGGTTGACTGTTTCTCTCGTCACATCCTTGACACAGATTCCAGGGAAGTTTGATGAGGTCATAACACTAATCCAAAGATGCACACGGAATGTGGAAGCGCTGTGAATTTGCATATCTAAAACAACAATCTCAGAAAAGTGATTTTCCCATGATCACTCTGTTTGTTTTTGGGTGATTTTTGGATTGCGACATAATTTATCTCACGTTAGTAGAGCTATAAGCTGTCAGCTCAGATCGTGGCGCTGGGGAACCTATGGCAGTGGATGACCCGCAGACTGTTAAGTGTTCAAATATTTTTATAGTAAAACCAGCTTATCAGTTTTAGAGATTTACAAAAGTTAAATTGTTGTATTATTGTTTCTCCTCACTGTTAGCTAGTAAAATTAGCTAGCTAGCTTGCTGGATAGCCAATAATTGTTATTTACATCTGTTTGGAATCCTATCTTGTGTCATGCCTATAATTTTGAGATAGGACCAGTCGGCCGGCCAGATGGGGCTGGTCGGCCGGTCAGACGGGACTGGCCAGATGGAATTGTTAATAGGAATCATGCAAATGTTAATAATCATGCAATTGTTAATAGAAAGCATGCAATTGTTAATAATCATGCAATTGCTAATAGGAATCAACAATGTAAAGTAATGGCTCGACTGGCGTCTGCATGGTTCTGTGGATTGGATCAATGAGTTCCACAGCATAAAAGACACTTGATCAATGAGTTCAACAGCGTAACAGACACTTGATCAATGAGTTCAACAGCATAACAGACACTTGATCAATGAGTTCAACAGCATAACATTCACTTGATCAATGAGTTCAACAGCATAACAGACACTTGATCAAGGAGTTCAACAGCATAACAGACACTTGATCAATGAGTTCAACAGCATAACAGACACTTGATCAATGAGTTCAACAGCATAACAGACACTTGATCAATGAGTTCAACAGCATAACAGACACTTGATCAATGAGTTCAACAGCATAACAGACACTTGATCAATGAGTTCAACAGCATAACAGACACTTGATCAATGAGTTCAACAGCATAACAGACACTTGATCAATGAGTTCAACAGCATAACAGACACTTGATCAATGAGTTCAACAGCATAACAGACACTTGATCAAGGAGTTCAACAGCATAACAGACACTTGATCAATGAGTTCAACAGCATAACAGACACTTGATCAATGAGTTCAACAGCATAACAGACACTTGATCAATGAGTTCAACAGCATAACAGACACTTGATCAATGAGTTCAACAGCATAACAGACACTTGATCAATGAGTTCAACAGCATAACAGACACTTGATCAATGAGTTCAACAGCATAACAGACACTTGATCAAGGAGTTCAACAGCATAACAGACACTTGATCAATGAGTTCAACAGCATAACAGACACTTGATCAATGAGTTCAACAGCATAACAGACACTTGATCAATGAGTTCAACAGCATAACAGACACTTGATCAATGAGTTCAACAGCATAACAGACACTTGATCAAGGAGTTCAACAGCATAACAGACACTTGCATTAGAATAACAAAGTGCAGAGCATGATAGTTAAGCTGACTGCAGAAAATTCACTTTAGAGTGGATGTCTGGAATTAGAACACAACATAATTTTTATTGGATTTTACGTATATGATTAGACTCATGGTGGTTTTGATTAGACATATAACCTTTTGTTTTAACTAGGGATAGAGCTTTATCTATACTTATCCCTTAATCCATTTTATTATGGTGTTAATGAGCCACATTATGGTTTGTTTTTTAGTAACTGTTTTATGGAAAAGGAACACATCCGTTGCTAAAACTGTACATCCCTATAGAAAAGTACGGCCTGAGCCTGAACTAAGTTAAGAATATACAACTCAAGCCTATAGCCCGTGAACATTTTCATTTCACTAACACAAACAGGCATACACTGACACAATCACACACAGACACACAGAACAGACACACAGAGAACACACAGATGCATGCACATACACACACACTCTGAAGCAGCTGTCCAGCTGTTCTCTCTCGTAGTTGGGTTGGTTTCTATCCGTCGGCCATGTCAGATAGCATAGCTGAGCTGAAAGAGCTCTCGGATGCACCTGGAGCATGAGAGATGCAACCGAAATGTGCCAAATTACAGGGTCTGAAGAGGCCTCTCACAGCCTATCCTTCATAATGATAAAGTTACATGTACCATGTACCAGGAACATGGTGGAGTGCTCAGAGAACAGTACAGGACAGACACACTGTTGTACAAGGGGGCTTGGGGGTGGCTGCTACCCTTCACGGTTCAGCAGAGTCTCTCTAACCTCACTGTAACCTCAGAGTTAACCAGACATTGGCACATTACCCCCCCCCAAAAAAACAAACAACTTCTGAAGTCTTCATTGTAGTGCTTAAGGAAGAGACATGGCTTTTAATGAGGTAATACAGTACTGGAAACATGCCCTGGAAATTAAATGGGGGAGTTGGGGTGAGATATGTTTTTGAGGACATGGCTTGGAATGGCTTCAGGGCAATTTCTTAATTTCTTATGGTTGCAAAAAGTCCAGAACAGATAATTAAACTTGGCTAACGAAGTAACATTTGACTTCCATCGCAGACATGAAGCATTATGATAGATGGAGAGAGGCCTCTATGTCCTGCGTCATGCCAACACAAACACAAAGACACGGTTCTTTGTTCCCAATATTGAGGCTTTCCATTTGAAATCCTACACAACCCACAGACATGTCTTCAGTTGAAGGACAATGACAGATTAGAGGGATTGCTTCATTCCCAGTAGATGAAGCAATTTCCTTGCTCTGTCATGCTGTGGAATTCTTGGCAAAACAAGCAAGTTAGAAGATTTCAAACAGAAATGTCCAATTTCGGTGTCGAGAACATTTCCCTCCGATACTGGACTTGGAGTACCCTAATCGCTGCCACTCACCGTTGTCGTGACGTGACTTCAACATTAATCTGAAGACTGTTATCTCTAATTAACTAACTATGTTTAATTGTTACCCAATTAAATTAATAATGTAACAATGAACTCATTACATAAAGATCCAGTCCATTTAAAAGAATTGGAGGTCCCTTACACTTCAGTGATGTGATGCAAAAATTCTAGGAAAATGTATAGCGCATAGAATAAAAAATGTATTGTCGGACATTATTCATTCTAATCAATTTTTTTTACATGGATCATACATTGGAGGTAATATAAGGCAAGTACTGGAAACAATAGAACATTATGAAAAATCTGGGAAACCAGACCTGCTATTCATAGCAGACTTTGAAAAGGCATTTGATAAAGTACGACTGGAGTTTATATATAAATGCCTGGAGCGTTTCAATTTTGGAGAATCGCTTATAAAATGGGTTAAAATCATGTATAGTAACCCTAGGTGTAAAATAGTAAATAATGGCTATTTCTCCAAAAGTTTAAAACTGTCAAGAGGAGTGAAACAAGTTTGTCCACTATCGGCATATCTATTTATTATGGCCATCGAGATGTTAGCTATTAAAATCAGACCCAACAATAAATCAAGGGATTAGAAATCCAGGGCTTAAAAACAAAGGTGTCATTGTACGCTGATGAGTCATGTTTTCTTTTAAATCCACAACTTGAATCCCTCCACAGCCTCATAGAGGATCTACAGTGAGGGAAAAAGGTATTTGATCCCCTGCTGATTTTGTACGTTTGCCCACTGACAAAGACATGATCAGTCTATAATTTTAATGGTATGTTTATTTGAACAGTGAGAGACAGAATAACAACAACAAAAATCCAGAAAAACGCATGTCAGAAAAGTTATAAATTGATTTGCATTTTAATGAGGGAAATAAGTATTTGACCCCTCTGCAAAACATGACTTAGTACTTGGTGGCAAAACCCTTGTTGGCAATCACAGAGGTCAGACGTTTCTTGTAGTTGGCCACCAGGTTTGCACACATCTCAGGAGGGATTTTGTTCCACTCCTCTTTGGAGATCTTCTCCAAGTCATTAAGGTTTCGAGGCTGACGTTTGGCAACTCGAACCTCCACAGATTTTCTATGGGATTAAGGTCTGGAGACTGGCTAGGCCACTCCAGGACCTTAATGTGCTTCTTCTTGAGCCACTCCTTTGTTGCCTTGGCCGTGTGTTTTGGGTGATTGTCATGCTGGAATACCCATCCACGACCCATTTTCAATGCCCTGGCTGAGGGAAGGAGGTTCTCACCCAAGATTTGACGGTACATGGCCCCGTCCATCGTCCCTTTGATGCGGTGAAGTTGTCCTGTTCCCTTAGCAGAAAAACACCCCCAAAGCATAATGTTTCCACCTCCATGTTTGACTGTGAGGATGGTGTTCTTGGGGTCATAGGCAGCATTCCTCCTCCTCCAAACACGGCGAGTTGAGTTGATGCCAAAGAGCTCAATTTTGGTCTCATCTGACCACAACACTTTCACCCAGTTCTCCTATGAATCATTCAGATGTTCATTGGCAAACTTCAGATGGCCCTGTATATGTGCTTTCTTGAGCAGGTGGACCTTGCGGGAGCTGCAGTATTTCAGTCCTTCACGGCGTAGTGTGTTGCCAATTGTTTTCTTGGTGACTATGGTCGCAGCTGCCTTGAGATCATTGACAAGATCCTCCTGTGTAGTTCTGGGCTGATTCCTCACTGTTCTCATGATCATTGCAACTCCACGAGGTGAGATCTTGCATAGAGCCCCAGGCCGAGGGAGATTGACAGTTATTTTGTGTTTCTTCCATTTGCGAATAATTGCACCAACTGTTGTCACCTTCTCACCAAGCTGCTTGGCGATGGTCTTGTAGCCCATTCCAGCCTTGTGTAGGTCTACAATCTTGTCCCTGACATCCTTGGAGAGCTCTTTGATCTTGGCCATGGTGGAGAGTTTGGAATCTGATTGATTGATTGCTTCTGTGGACAGATGTCTTTTATACAGGTAACAAACTGAGATTAGGAGCACTCCCTTTAAGAGTGTGCTCCTAGTCTCAGCTCGTTACCTGTATAAAAGACACCTGGGAGCCAGAAATCTTTCTGATTGAGAGGGGGTCAAATACTTATTTCCCTCATTACAATGCAAATCAATTTATAACATTTTTGACATGCGTTTTTCTGGATTTTGTTGTTATAAATCTGTCACCCACTGTTCAAATAAACCTAACATTAAAATTATAGACTGATCATTTCTTTGTCAGTGGGCAAACGTACAAAATCAGCAGGGGATCAAATACTTTTTCCCCTCACTGTAGATTGCAAAATAGTTGGGAAGAGAATTTTGACGTACCGATTCCATGGCATAGTGTTTATGAACTGATACGCAAAATGACGCAGGATTCAAAACTTAGAATTTTTCAATTTAAATTATTATACAAAATTATTGCAACCAATAGAATGTTACTTATGGGGGATACAATCTTCCCAGCTCTGCAGATTTTGCTGTGAAGAGACAGAATTATTAGATAATTTGTTTTGGTACTGTCCATTTGTGGCTTGTTTTTGGTCACAGGTTCAGGAATGGCTGAAGGCTTGCAATATTTACCTGGAGCTAACCCTGCAGATAGCACTACTGGGTGATCTGAAAAGTCATAGTCAATCGATCAATAATATAATAATACTTTTAGCAAAAATGTTTATTTTCAATTTACAATCTGTAGAAACAATGAGAATATAATGGTTAAGAACTTTTGTGAAACATCACAGTACAGTTGAAAAATATATGGCAAATAGAAATCCAATATGGATGGTGTTAAGAGATATATGGGAGGTGTTGAATGGAGCTGAAGGATGGGACTAATAACAACTAACAACAACTAATAACAACAAGATAACTAATGTAAAGCATACTGTGTCCATAATAAGTATATAGGTTATAGGTTGAGAGCTTTTGTGAAAGAGCACAGTTAGAAAGATATGGCATATAGAAGCAAACCGGATGGACATCATGAAAATGATCGGAGAGGTTGAGGGTAGAGGAAGTTCAGGAGTAAAAACAAACAAAATAGAATTATTGTAAAATTGACTGTGTCCATAAAATGTACAGTATATATTATGTACAGTTGAAGTCGGAAGTTTACATACACCTTAGCCAAATACATTTAAACTCAGTTTTTCACAATTCCTGACATTTAATCCTAGTAAAAATTCCCTGTCTAAGGTCAGTTAGGATCCCCACTTTATTTTAAGAATGTGAAATGTCAGAATAATAGTAGAGAATTATTTACTTCAGCTTTTATTTATTTCATCACATTCCCAGTGGGTCAGAAGTTTACATACACTCAATTAGTATTTCGTAGCATTGCCTTTAAATTGTTTAACTTGGGTCAAACATTTTGGGTAGTCTTCCACAAGCTTTCCACAATAAGTTGGGTGAATTTTGGCCCATTCCTCCTGACAAAGCTGGTGTAACTGAGTCAGGTTTGTAGGCCTCCTTGCTCGCACACATTTTTTCAGTTCTGCCCACACATTTTCTATAGGATTGAGGTCAGGGCTTTGTGATGGCCACTCCAATACCTTGACTTTGTTGTCCTTAAGCCATTTTGCCACAACTTTGGAAGTATGCTTGGGGTTATTGTCCATTTGGAAGACCCATTTGCGACCAAGCTTTAACTTCCTGACTGATGTCTTGAGATGTTGCTTCAATATATCCACATAATTTTCCTTCCTCATGATGCCATCTATTTTGTGAAGTGCACCAGTCCCTCCTGCAGCAAAGCACCCCCACAGCATGATGCTGCCACCCCTGTGCTTCACGGTTGGGATGGTGTTCGTCGGCTTGCAAGCAACCCCTTTTTCCTCCAAACATAACAATGGTCATTACGGCCAAACAGTTCTATTTATTTTTCATCAGACCAGAGGACATTTCTCCAAAAAGTACGATCTTTGTCCCCATGTGCAGTTCCAAACCGTAGTCTGGTTTTCTTATGGCGGTTTTGGAGCAGTGGCTTCTTCCTTGCTGAGCAGCCTTTCAGGTTATGTCGATATAGAACTTGTTTTACTGTGGATATACTGTGGATACTTTTGTACCTGTTTCCTCCAGCATCTTCACAAGGTCCTTTGCTGTTGTTCTGGGATTGATTTGCACTTTTCGCACAAAAGTACATTCATCTCTAGGAGACAGAACACGTCTCCTTCCTGAGCATTATGACAATTGTGTAGTCCCATGGTGTTTATACTTTTGCGTACTATTGTTTGTACAGATGAAAGTGGTACCTTCAGGCATTTGGAAATTGCTCCCAAGGATGAACCAGACTTGTGGAGGTCTACCATTTATTTTCTGAGGTCTTGGCTGATTTCTTTTGATTTTCCCATGATGTCAAGCAAAGAGGCACTGAGTTTGAAGGTAGGCCTTTAAATACATCCACCTGTACACCTCCAATTGACTCAAATGATGTCGATTATTATATCAGAAGCTTCTAAAGCCATGACATCATTTTCTGGAATTTTCCAAGCTGTTTAAAGGCACAGTCAACTTAGTGCCAACCGACATGCCAAAACTATAGTTTGTTAACAAGAAATTTGTGGAGTGGTTGAAAAACAAGTTTTAATGACTCCAACCTAAGTGTACTTCCGACTTCAACTGTATAAGAGTGAAGTAGAGGCCTAAGCGTTGTTGTTCACTAGTTTGCTCCAATTAGGGAAGGGGTGGTGGGGTTGGAAATTAATAAAGGGAAATATATTTTAAAAAATTAATAAGTTTACTGTTTATAGATGTGATAGGTAAAGACCTTTTAGAGTTTAATTCGGGAGATGGTAACTCTTTAAAGAACCGCTCTCGTGGTGCCCCAGATACTAATGAGTTAATTGTTTATTTTAATTTATTTTTTATTTTTTAGGGGGTAGATCAGCTTTAATATTGCCGATAGATTGAAACTTCCATCAATGTAATTTTCTACATCACTTCCAATCCCCCATATGTTTTTTTGTCTTGCAAATACAGTGCCTTGCAAAAGTATTCATCCCTCTTGGCATTTTTCCTATTTTGTTGCATTACAACCTGTAATTTAAATGGATTTTTAAGCTCCACAGCGGAGATTGGAGTATCTGTCCATAGGACCACTTTAAGCCATACACTCCACAGAGCGAGTGGGCAGAAAAAAGCCATTGCTTAAAGAAAAAAATTAACAAACACGTTTGGTGTTCGCCAAAAGTCATGTGGGAGACTCCCCAAACATATGGAAGAAGGTAGTCTGGTCAGATGAGACTAAAATTTAGCTTTTTGGCCATCAAGGAAAACTCTATGTCTAGCGCAAACCCAACACCTCTCATCATGTTGTGTAAATCAAATGATACAACCCCCCCAAAAATCCATTTAAATTCCAGGTTGTAAGGCAACAAAATAGGAAAGATGCCAAGGGGGGTGAATACTTTCGCAAGCCACTGTACAGTAAGAGGAATACCTACAGTATGTGAGAACGCTGTTCATTGACTACAGCTCAGCGTTCAACACCATTGTCCCCTCCAAGCTTGTCACCAAGCTTAGGACCCTGAGACTGAGTAACTCTCTCCGCAACTGGATCCTGGACTTCCTGACGGGCTGACCCCAGGTAGTGAGGACAGGCAACATCACCTCCGCCACGCTGACCCTCAACACGGGGGCCCCACAGGGGTGTGTGCTTAGTCACCTCCTGTACTCTCTGTTCACGACTCCAACACCATCATCAAGTTTGCTGACAACACGACGGTGGTAGGCCTGATCACCGGCGACGATGAGGCAGTCTACAGGGAGGAGGTCAGTGACCTGGCAGTGTGGTGCCGGGACCACAAACTCTCCCTCAACGTCAGTAAGACCAAGGAGCTGATCATGGACTACAGGAAACGCGGGGGCGAGCACATCGACAGGGCTGTAGTGGAGTGGGTTGAGAGATTCAAGTTCCTCAGGGTCCAAATCACTAAGGACTTAAAATGGTCCACACACGTGCACATCCCTCAGGAGGTTGAAAAAGATTGGCATGGACTCTCAAATCCTCAAAAAGTTCTACAGCTGCACCATTGAGAGCATATTGACTGGCTGCATCACTGCTTGGTATGGCAACAGCACTGCCCTCGATCGCATGGCGCTACAGAATGTGGTGCGGACAGCCCAGTACATCACTGGGGCCGGGCTTCCTGCCATCCAGAACCTCTATATCAGGCGGTGTGAAAGGAAGGCCCAGAAAATTGTTAAAGACTCCAGCCACCCAAGCCATAAACTGTTCTCTCTGCTTCCGCACGGCAATCATTACCGGTGCATCCTCTGACACCAACAGGCTCCTGAAAAGCTTCTATCCCCAAGCCATAAGACTGCTAAATAGCTAACAAAATGGCTACATGGACTATCTGAGTTGACCCTTGTATTTTATTTTTATTTTTGCACTGTCTCTATGCACACTCACAGGACTCTACACACTCACGCACACTGACACTCCAACACACACTTAACATGCACACACATTTATACGGACTCTACACACTCACACTCACACACACACTCACCAACTACAATCTTCCTTTACGCTGCTGCTACTCTGTTTATCACACATACTGATGCCTAGTCACCTTACCCCTATACATACAGTACATTCGGAAAGTATTCAGACCCCTTGACTTTTCCCACATTTTGTTACATTACAGCCTTGTTCTAAAATGTATTACATAAAATGTTTTCCTCATCAATCTACACACAATACCCCATAATGACAAAGAAAAACAGGTTTTATAAATGTTTGCACATTTATAAAAACTAAAAAACTGAAATACCTTTTTTAAATAAGTATTCAGACCCTTTGCTATGAGACCCGAAATTGATCTCAGGTGCATCCTGTTTACATTGATCATCCTTGAGATGTTTCTATAATTTGATTGGAGTCCACCTGTGGTAAATTGGACATGATTTGGAAAGGCACACACATTTTACATTTTAATCATTTAGCAGACGCTCTTATCCAGAGCGACTTACAGTTTTCATACTGCCTTCATGTCAGAGCAAAAACCAAACCATGAGGTTGAAGGAATTGTCCATAGAGCTCAGAGACAGGATTGTGTCGAGGCACAGATCTGGGGAAGGGTACCAACATATTTCTGCAGCATTGAAGGTCCCCAAGAACACAGTGGCCTCTATCATTCTTAAATGGAAGAAGTTTGAAACCACCAAGACTCTTCCTAGAGCTGGCTGCCCGGCCAAACTGAGCAATCGGGGGAGAAGGGCCTTGGTCAGGGAGGTGACCAAGAACCCGATGGTCACTCTGACATGGCTCCAGAGTTCCTCTGTGAAGATGGGAGAATCTTCCAGGACAACCATCTCTGCAGCACTCCACCAATCAGGCCTTTATGGTAGCGTGGCCAGACGGAAGCCACTCCTCAGTAAAAGGTGCATGACAGCCCGCTTGGAGTTTGCCAAAAGGCACCTAAAGACTCTCAGACCATGAGAAACAAGATTCTTTGGTCTGATGAAACCAAGATTGAACTCTTTGGCCTGAATGCCAACTGTAATGTCTGGAGGAAACCTGGCACCATCACTATGGTGAAGCATGGTGGTGGCAGCATCATGCTGTGAGGATGTTTTTCAGCGGCAGGGACTGGGAGACTAGTCAGGATCGAGGGAAAGATGAACGGAGCAAAGTACAGTGAGATCCTTGATGAAAACCTGCTCCAGAGCGCTCAGGACCTCAAACTGAGGTGAAGGTTCACCTTCCATCAGGACAACGACCCTAAGCACACAGCCAAGACAATGCAGGAGTGGCTTCGGTACAAGTCTCTGTAGCTCAGCTGGTAGAGCACGGCGCTTGTAACGCCAAGGTAGTGGGTTCGATCCCTGGGACCACCCATACACAAAAAAAAAATGTATGCACGCATGACTGTAAGTCGCTTTGGATAAAAAGCGTCTGCTAAATGGCATATTATTATTATTATTATTATTATTATTATATAAGTCTCTGAATGTCTTTGAGTGGCCCAGCCAGAGCTCGGACTTGAACCTGATCGAACATCTCTGGAGAGACCTGAAAATAGCTGTGCAGCGACACTCCCCATCCAACTTGACAGAGCTTGAGAGGATCTGCAAAGAACAATGGGAGAAACTCCCTAAATACAGCTGTCCTAAGCTTGTAGCGTCATACCCAAGAAGGCTCGAGGCTGTAATCACTGCCAAAGATGCTTCAACAAAGTACTGAGTCTGAATACTTATGATATATCAGTTTTTTGTATTTTATAAATGTGCAAAAAATTCAAAAGACCTATTTTTGCTTTGACATTATGGGGTATATGTGTGTAGATTGATGAGGGAAAAATACAATTTAATCAATTTTAGAATAAGGCAATAACGTAACAACATTTGGAAAAAGTCAAGGGGTCTGAATACTTTCTGAATGCACTGTATCTACCTCTATCACTCCAGTCTCCCTGCACATTGTAAATATGGTATTGGAACTGACCCTGTATCATACTTTTTTACTTTCTCATGTTCTTCGTATTTCTTATTTCTCGTGTTTTTGTTTTATTATTATCTATTATTGGGTTTAGAGCTTGCAAGAAAGGCATTTCACTGTACTTGTGTACATGATATTAAAACTTGAACGTTGCTCCTAAAGACTTCCTGTCTGCCAGCGCCACAGCCCTGGTCCCCTGCCTCCACAGCACATGCTCAACACACTGCTATAGAACCAGAGAAGAGCACATTCTTGTCTCACAGCCAAACATTACATATGTTCTGTTTTCTCATTTTGTCTGTGTGTGGAGAAAGAGAAAGTAATTATTACGTATGGCTGTGTGCGCCCTCCTCCCCTCTTATTTCCCAAACAGCATTTCTCGTGTTTCAACCCTTTAATTGCTTTGGCTCCAAGTTGTCCTATCCTTTTGTCTTGGAGTGAAAGGAGCGGAAGGCACTTCAGCGCTGATAAAGTTTGCTTTTGGCTTCGCTCTGTCTAAACCAAAGGGAGTGGGCTTCACTGGACTGGAATCGTAGCCTGAGAAAGGCCTTTTTGAATTTTTAAGCTCTTGCAACTCTGGTATTTGTTCTGTATCTTTGTTTAAGAGGCCTCAGCAGTGGCACCCAACCAGTAGAGAGAATATATCCATGGAACATCCACTGCGTGTGGTGTAAAAGTGGTTTAAAACAGCCACCTGAAAGCGGTGAATGGTGAAAGAACACATTCCTAAAATCTGTTTAAAGATAGAAACTGTGTGAAGTCATGCCCTAATTCTCTGCTAGTTCACATTGCAGAGCCCTTGTTATATTCCCATCAAAATGAGAGTACACTTAGAGAACTGGGGTCCAGTTCAGATCTACTTAGGTACACACTGTCTTGTGGGCAATGGATAGAAAAATATGTTTCTTTGCAGAACTAATCATACTTTCATCGCAGTGCTGTCTGTCCTACAGCATGTCTTATGTCGCACAATCACAACTGTATTTTGCTCATTTTATTTCAGCGTTGTGATGTTTTGGTTGATTGTCATTTGCAGGTTTCCACTTCCTGTGACATCATCACACCATGCCTGAGGGGGCGGGCCGAAGCAGCCAGAGAAAGCCCAGCAACCAAGGTCAGAGGTCAACACTGATACTGTCACACCTGTGCTGTTAGTGTTGTGTAACGTCAGAGTATTCTTTTCAACTTTAGATGTTTTATAAAAACTCAATGTCAATGTATGCAAAAAATTAATGTATCTACTGTAAATTCATATTTTAAATGTGTTTATCTTGTTTGGTTATTGTTACCTTAGCAGTTTCACACCGTAGCTACAGTATAGTTAAAGATGCACTCCGGGATCTTAAGCACAATACATTTGTAACATATTGCACAAATTGGATTCGTAACATATCACAGGAAGTGCAAAATTCGTATGATATCATACGACTTGCAAAATTTGTAACATATCACATGAAATGGATGACGTAGTACACAATTGGATGACGTTGTACACACAAAACGGGGACCCGTTTTGGCTCGTGAGCACCACTTTCAAAGCTAATGGCTGAAATTTAATGAGAGCGACTGAAAGAACTCAGTAATGAGCTAGCATTATGAAGAGCCACCAAGGTTGATTTTTGTTGTAACATTGGAGTTCTTGTTAAGGGTATAGAATTAGAGTGCATGTTCTGTTTACTGTATGTTTTGTGGCTGCTCGCAAAGTATAATGTTGAACAATGTTTAGGTGTAAAAAGAGAAGAAATCTCTCTCTGCAGATTATACATGAAAAATAGTCTACAGAGCATGCCCAAGATAAGGGTGTCCAGTTAGCATAGAAATGACAACGTCCAAATTGTCAAATTGACGAGAGGGAAGTGGTGAGACTATGGGAGGCAACTGAACGTGACTATATTTAGGCCTTAATTTGTCCCTTTCCCACCCCCCAGTTTAACCCAACAATATTAACGGAGTCGATCATGACTGAAAATGTTGAGCAAATGCACAGACAATGTGGATTGTTTAAGGGTGTTCACTTCTCATTGGAAAGTCCTCTGTAAACATAGGGAAGTTGGAAAACCTTTGAGTGGCCTAGCTTTGGCTCAGCATTGTGAAGGGTCACAAGATCAAATTTATGGGATTTATTGTATTGCATTGCAGGGTCATTTATTCCAACATAGAAAATACTGTTTTACATAACGCAAAGTATATTGAACTGCTTTTATACAGTTGAAGTCGGATGTTTACATACACTTCGGTTGGAGTCATTAAAACTTGTTTTTCAACCACTCCACACATTTCGTGTTAACAAACTATAGTTTTGGCATGTCAGTTAGGACATCTACTTTGTGCATGACACAAGTAATTTTTCCAACAATTGTTTACAGACGATTATTTCACTTATAATTGTCACGTTCGTTCATGAACGGGACGGACCAAGGCGCAGCGTGATATGTATACATGTTTATTTGACTTATAAACACAACGACAAAACAATAAACGAAACGTGAAGTCCAAGGTACACAAACAACATACCTCACAACGTAACAAGATCCCACAACCCACTAGTGCCAATAGGCTGCCTAAGTATGGTTCCCAATCAGAGACAACTAGCGACAGCTGCCTCTGATTGGGAACCACACCGGCCAACATAGAAATACAAATACTAGAATATACAACATAGACAATCACCACATAGAAAATACACACCCTGACTCAACAAATACGAGTCCCCAGAGTCAGGGCGTGACAATAATTCACTGTATCACAATTCCAGTTGGTCAGAAGTTTACATACACTAAGTTGACTGTGCCTTTAAACAGCTTGGAAAATTCCAGAAAATTATGTCATGACTTTAGAAGCTTCTGATAGGCTAATTGACATCATTTGAGTCAATTGGAGGTGTACCTGTGGATAAATTTCAAGGCCTACCTTCAAACTCAGTGCCTCTTTGCTTGACATCATGGGAAAATCAAAAGAAATCAGCCAAGACCTCAGAAAATAAATTGTAGACCTCCACAAGTCTGGTTCATCCTTGGGAGCAATTTCCAAATGCCTGAAGGTACCACGTTCATCTGTACAAACAATAGTACGCAAGTATAAACACCATGGGACCACGCAGCCATCATACCGCTCAGGAAGGAGATGCGTTCTGTCTCCTAGAGATGAATGTACTCAATCCCATAACAACACCAAAGGACCTTGTGAAGATGCTGGAGGAAACGGGTACAAAAGTATCTATATCCAGTCCTATATCGACATAACCTGAAAGGCCGCTCAGCAAGGAAGAAGCCACTGCTCCAAAACCGCCATAAAAAAGCCAGACTACGGTTTGCATCTGCACATGGGGACAAAGATCGTACTTTTTGAAGAAATGTCCTCTGGTCTGATGAAACAAAAATAGAACTGTTTGGCCATAATGACCATCGTTATGTTTGGAGGAAAAAGGGGGTTACTTGCAAGCCGAAGAACACCATCCCAACCGCGAAGCACGGGCGTGGCAGCATCATGCTGTGGGTGTGCTTTGCTGCAGGAGGGACTGGTGCACTTCACAAAATAGATGGCATCATGAGGAAGGAAAATTATGTGGATATATTGAAGCAACATCTCAAGACATCAGTCAGGAAGTTAAAGCTTGGTCGCAAATGAGTCTTCCAAATGGACAATGACCCCAAGCAAATTTCCAAAGTTGTGTCAAAATGGCTTAAGGACAACAAAGTCAAGGTATTGGAGTGGCCATCACAAAGCCCTGACCTCAATCCTATAGAAAATGTGTAGGTAGAACTGAAAAAGTGTGTGCAAGCAAGGAGGCCTACAAACCTGACTCAGTTACTCCAGCTTTGTCAGGAGGAATGGGCCAAAATTCACCCAACTTATTGTGGAAAGCTTGTGGAAGGCTACCCGAAACGTTTGACCCAAGTTAAACAATTTAAAGGCAATGCTACCAAATACTAATTGAGTGTATGTAAACTTCTGACTCACTGGGAATGTGATGAAATAAATAAAAGCTGAAATAAATCATTCTCTCTACCATTATTCTGACATTTCACATTCTTAAAATGAAGTGGGGATCCTAACTGACCTAAGACAGGGAATCTTTACAAGGATTAAATGTCAGGAATTGTGAAAAACTGAGTTTAAATGTATTTGGCTAAGGTGTATGTAAACTTCCGACTTCAACTGTAGGTCTTTTCATGTATTCGTGTTTTTTATTTTTACCAGGAAAGCCTTTTAGTCATTAAGGGGTCCACTATAGTTTCACTCACTTCAAGGGGTCTCCTTATATGATGTTTTCTTTCAGGTTACTTTTACATTCTCCTAACTAATTTGTCCAGTCTAAAGCATTAACTTTCACTGACTGCCTGTCCCTCATGTGTATTTAGCTCAAGTGCTTTCACTGAGCTCATTTGCACTTTCCCCCTGTCGCCCCTAGCAACTGCACTGAAGTCAAGCATGCTCTCAGCTAAAAACAGTGTGTTTTTGGTCCCAACCACATCCTCTGGTGGGTTGTCAGGTGCAGGCCTCATTTTACACACACAGGCTGTACTGTTATGTCGGTGAGCAGAGGACAATCTTCCCCCTAAACTGTCATCTGTTTACTTTCTCGTTCTCAAAGCCCGTCTTTGACACACACACATCTGACTTGAAACTCCCCCAAATAATCAGTATACTAAAACACCAAATAAGGTGAATGCAACATGAAAGGCCAGCATGTCCTTGTGGTTTTCTCTGCATGGTTCAGAGCTTTTTTTCTGTTTCAGAAAGAGCAGAAAATAACAACTGTGCCAAGCTCTCGCCTCCTTTCTGCCCTCGCTTCATCAGTGGATTGCACCCTGACATGTACTAAAACAGGAAAACTGACAACAACAAAATACTCTCTCTCTTTCGCCCTCTCTCTCTCCCTCTCTCTCTCTCTTTATTTATTTCCCTCCCTCTCTTACTCTCGCTCTCGCTCTCTCACTCTGCATGTCTCTTGCTAACACTGACAGTTCCTGTCTCTGTAGTCTGTACAGAGTCAGACTCACAAAGTGCTCTAGACAGGCCATTGCCAGATGAATGAGGTGAGATGGAGGTGTGCTGTCGGGAAAAAAAACCAATCAATTGTTCTAACTGCTAGTTGAGTTGGAGTGTTGTTGACGTAATTGAGTTTGGTTGAACGGCGGGCGGGTGGTGGATCCAGGCTAGACGGTTCAGTGTGGGGTGTGGAGCTGGCTGGTCAGTGGTCTGAGAACTATGCCTGTATGGAACTGTCTGGGAGCCGAACTCAAGTGTGGCAGTAGCAGCAGCTTTGGATCCGGTAGTTTAAACAGGCTGTCCTCATGCATTCTGGAGGCCAGGGGAGAGGCTGAGCTCACTGTTTAGCAGGTAGGTGACTGTTGCTGTTTGCTGGAGTAGGTCTCTAATGGATTATAACTGTCAGTAGATGAAGGCATGTACCTGTTTGGCACTGCACGAGACTGTTAGCACTGGTGGTTGAGTTAGTGGGGCTGTCCTTAGCCCTCATTGGACCATTACTAGATAAATGGAAATAGTAGACTGTTCAAGGCCTGCTCTGACCAGTGTGGTTATGTTTTATTTTACTGTGATATTTACCTGATTTGACTTTCTGGTTACATGGTCAATTGTAATTACACAATTCTGACGTAATAACTAATTATTGTTTTTATGGGATTACAACAAGCACCACCGTGTACCAGTTTGAAAAGCAGGTAGTTAACAATACTGTGTTTAATTCTTATATACTGTACCAGAAAGTTGCCCATTGCTGCAACATAATGTCTTAGCAAATACTAGGGAAATGGCAACTGCAACTAATAAACCACTGTAATTACTACTATGGCTATTAGGTAGGTTAGTGTGCACAGGAATTGTCACCTCAGATATGGCTTTGGCCATATATCCTGTGTTAGTACTATATGTTAACATGTTTAACCCTGATTGTGGCAGTATTGTTCAGAGTGTGGCATGCATCCACTCCAGACCTTTGGTCTCTCTCTCTCAGACCTTTTCTCTGATCTCATCTCAGCCCACATGTCTGTGTTTTGGTGGGCTGTCTTATATATTTTGACGCCAGGGAAAATACTGCAATTGTATATACCTACCATGGAGCAGCTTTTGTGATACGTCAGTGTAGAAAAATCTTTCTGAGTGTTCCACTTGAGCCCACATGGGTCTCTTGAGTTGAATCCATTCTACTCTTATGACTGAATTGCCAGTTTTCCCCAAAAATATTTGATTACAGTAACATTACTGTATAAAAAATGATTAGTTGAATCAACAAAATCCTACTCAGCCATGCTAGTAGCCCAGCTTGGCTACACTCTTAGAGAAAAGGGTTCCAAAAGGGTTCTTCAGCTGTCCCCATAGGATAACCCTTTTTGGTTCCAGGTAGAACCCTTTTTGGTTCCAGGTAGAACTCTTTTTGGTTCCAGGTAGAACTACCTGGAACCAAAAAGAGTTCTACCTGGAACCAAAAAGGTTCTTCAAAGGGTTCTCGTATAGGGATAGCCACAGAACCCTTTTAGGTTGTAGATAGCACCTTTTTTTCTAAGAGTGTTAGTTTTTCTGAATGGGAGTGTTGGAAAACAACAGCTACCGCCCAGGCTCCAGGCTGATGATAAAGACGATGGGTCAGGTATCAGCTTTGACTAGAGCAATAAATATAGCACTGCAGAATGCAGTGATTTGACTTATGACCATGGAAACTCTATCCATAAACACATACTGCAAGTTTATAGTCTGTGTTAACCTCAAATAAGGTAATTACCAATTGGGCAGCAATGAGGTGGAAACTTAAATCTTTGGAGACTCTCCATGGAAAACCACTAAGATTGATTGTATAAAATGTCTGCAATTAGAAAGTATAATATGAGTTTGGAGCAATTATACTGATTAATACATTTTTCAATATAATTATTGGTAACGATGCATCTGCCCTTTCACAGTCAAGTGTCTTAAGGTAAATAGCCAATGTGTTTATAGAATAAGGGCTATTTGACCTCATTTGAACCCATTTGTAAAAATAAATTTAAAAAACAGTAATTGAATCCCTGATTATAATACAATTAACTTTAATAAGATAGCTTATCATAATTGAGCTTTTTGTTTCCTGATGTGATACGATTTTTTTGTGCACACATGCACAATGAGTCTCACCCTGCATCTTACTTAATGGAGATTACCACCAGTCAAGCATTCACATCTATGTTTAGCTGAGGGCATATTTTGCTGTCTTTCTCTTTTTTTCTCTACTGAAGCCAAGTCATTTTCCGTCCATATAAGACTGGAGTCATTCTACTGCTTTTCTTGGAATCAGGCCAACGTAGATAAACACTGCCCTTCAAGCAGCTCATGAGTTTGCTTAAATCAAAATCAGACAATTAATTCGGCCAAAATGCTTTAGAATCTTGTGTGAATGCCCTCGAGCAAGGAAACCATAGTGAATGTCTGCTAACAGCTAATGGTTAAATGAAGCTTCTGATAGATGGGGGTACACACATCACGGTCACAGACACACAGTCGCATAATCGTGGTTCATTGCAGTTCATAGTGATTCATGATTACTTGGTGGAATATGGGTAACATTTTAACAAGGAAGCAGTGGCCCTGGGTTCTGTTGAGGATTAGATAGCTAAATAAGGAGTTGTTGTTTTCGTTGTCTTCGTGTAAGGGTTAGTGAGCGAGCGAGGCATGTAACAGTCTTCTGAACTGAACAATTATGCTACCGGAAGTGATGGATTGTTCCTCTCGGTTGGCCCTCCCTTTCTGAAGTGGGCAGCCATTGTAGCACCACCAGTTCTATATTTTACTCTCAACACAGTGAGTCTTTTTTTCATAGCCTGGGCTTATTTCATGCTCATTTACCATGACAACCAGTCTATTTTCTCTCAAATTATTTGATTTCAGACAGAACCCTTCTCTGTCTAGTGTTCTGTTCCCTGTGTTCAATTGGCCTTGCCTGACAATGCTGAGATGGTCCCAATAAAGGGGGTCACTGGGACCTCAGTGAATCTACTCCACCGACCGGCAGATCAAGCTGGGAGGAGGAAATTGGGCTCTCTGTTTCCTGTCAGCCCTGAATTGGCTTTGTGTGTTTTTGCACAAAAGTGCAGGAGGTTACCAAAACAAGAAGATTGACAGCGAGATTGTAGCAACCTAACTGTGAAAAAAAAAAATCTTGTAATTACACCTTTTTTGACACCCCTTGTTTCCTGCATGGCAGCTTTGTGGTTATGTTCAGAGGTACACAAAGTAAGCTGTTCAGTCAGCCTGCTCTGGCTTTCATAGCAGAAACCAACCTGCACATTAGTATTGTAGTACTGTAAGTCTTTTGTCTTATTGTTAGCCAAGAGGAGAAGGCAAAGTGTTCTGGCACCTATTTCCCAACTGCTGCTGGCAGCCCAACTTGGTAATGTGAACTGATTTAATTTAATACGCCTAAGCGAAGTGTGAAAGTGATCCAAGAAAAGCCTGTAGGGTTAAAACAGGCCTGCCTTCACCGATGGTTGGTTGGAATAGTTTGTGTTGATTTATGTTGACATGACATTGACTGTCTCCTCCTTTCCTCTCCTCCTTTCCTCTCCTCCTTTCCTCTCATCCTTTTCTCTCCTCCTTTCCTCTCCTCTTTTTCTCTCCTCCTTTCCTCTCCTCCTTTCCTCTCCTCCTTTTCTCTCCTCCTTTCCTCTCCTTTCCTCTCCTCCTTTCTCTCCTCCTTTCCTCTCCTCCTTTTCTCCATCTTCTCCCTTCTTCCCTCACCCAGCTGCCAAGCGCCCCTCCTCTGTGTCCTCCCTGAGCAGCATTGTGGGTAGGATGGCCTCGTCGGAGCGCGCCTGCCGCGGGAGCTGCACCTCGGTCAACACGGTGTGCTCGGACAGCGACCGTACGGCCAGCCTCAGCTCCTCTGCCTCCTCCGCCTCCCTACAAGACGGACACTCATCCTCCTCCTCCTCCTCGCTGCCTTACGGGGCCGTGCCTGCCTTCCCCTCCTCGCCGCAGCGCAATGGCTCCGACATCAGCCTGGACCTCACACCCCTCTCCCAGCTCCCAGCGGGGGTAAACCCTGCCACCCCCGCGTCCCCGCCCAAGCTGTCTCGCTTGGAGAGGGTGGCGTTGGAGATAGTGGAGACGGAGCAGGCGTATGTGAGGGACCTCAAGAGCATCGTAGAGGTAAGAAAGAAGCCCTCCTCTCCCTTCCCCTCCCCTCTCCTCTCCTCCTGTCCTCAGTACAGTCAGTGTGTCTCCTCTCTGTGCTATGACCTGCTGCTGGCACAGGCCTGAGAGCAGCTACACCTGGCCAGTAAATCTAGCTACAGCCATTACCTCCCCATTCCTGGTACTTGGTACCATGTTGACATGGAAAGAATAGGCTTTAACATGATCATCATATGGTTTACATATTGGCATGTATACAGTTTACAGTATACATATTGAGTTGATTATTTCTGAATTTGAATTACCACATCTATAGTAAAACTGGAACGCATGGATACTGTAGGTTGTGTCAGCAGTTTTTCAACCCCTTTCTACAGAGGAACTCCTCGACTCTCCCACCAGCTTCCTATAAATAAAATGTGAACAATGCTTTCATCCCCTCCTCGTTCGGTGGCCATCTTGGAGCCCTTTCTGGCCTCCCCGTGTGCCTCTGTGGCTCCATCCATCAGTGGCCCAGGTAGAACGCGAAACGGGCGAAACGAGGGTATGGCACGGGATGAAAGCAGCAGTAAATCCAAGTCATTACTTCAAAAGGATGTTTCACACTCCTATCCGACAGGGTCAGCTGGCTTGTGACAATGAGGAGTCTGTGACTGATCACACACACAGACTAACGCTCGCATACGCACACACATACACACTTACACACACTGATACAACACACATGCTCGCACATATACATGCACGCACACACACAGATGGAGAATTAGTTTGAGAAGGAACAGAGTGTGGTTGTTGAGTCAGGGGCCCTCTGAGTGGACGGCCGTCAACACGTTTATCATATTGCCCTTGGAAGCGGATGGAGCTGGAGGATTTAGCTGTGACCTTTAAGGTAGGTCAGGAATCAGGAGTCTCTCTACGGGACTGAGGAGGAAAACAGAGAAAAGACAGTCTTAAAAGAATAGAGGAAGTGACATAACTTTAATGCCTCATTCTTTTTTTGGCCAGTGCTCCCTTGAAAAAGTTATTTGCATCTCTTTTCCTGGTTTAGGTTTAGGTTTAAGTGTAGATATAGGGTTACGGTAAAAGCCAATTTACGCTTGATCTGAAAATGTGGTCGGAGGCTCCGTATGCAGGGTGCGACGCAATTGCGGAACTTCCAGAGGCATGCAGAGGCAAAATCAAGCTCCGTACCGCATCGCCGTGTGCCTCTCAAACATTGTAACAATGCAGAGAGCTCTGTATAGCTCCGCAGTCACATGATTGGTTGACGGTAGGTGAGGGCGGGACATCCTGTATAAACACAAACTCACTTCCTTGACAACTTCCTTCACAACAGCTCTGCTCCGCTAAGCCCAAGAAGTATGAAAGCCCTGACGTCTGCGGTACGGCCACTTCAGACGTCGGCTTGACCATGCAGAGCCTATAAGGGTTATGGTACAGTAATGGTTAAGGTTAGGGGCATGGCTAGTGTAAAGGTTAATGGATAGTTAGTTGAACAGTTTGTTGATAGCTACTTGAACATCTATAAACAACCTTTTGGTTGTATTTTCTTTTTGTTGATTGTGAAAGCCAGCCTGATGGACCTATAGTAGGGTTAGGTTGAGGTGCAAGACAGTTTCATGCAGGTCTGTGCTGGAGGGAGGGAGTGATCTGCTTAAGGGGTTCTGCCTCTGCTTTGATGTGGAGAGAGAGGGGTAATGTTGCCAATGCCGGCCATTAGCAAGTGGCGATCAGCGGGTGGTACAATCAGCGCTCTGGGAGAACGGTGCTGAGAGCGGAGGGTTAAATGTGCGTCTGTGCGTGCATGAGAGAGAGAGAGAGAGAGAGAGAGAGAGAGAGAGAGAGAGAGAGAGAGAGAGAGAGAGAGAGAGAGAGAGAGAGAGAGAGAGAGAGAGAGAGAGAGAGAGAGAGAGAGAGAGAGAGAGAGAGAGAGAGAGAGAGAGAGAGAGAGAGAGAGAGAGAGAGAGAGAGAGAGAGAGAGAGAGAGAGAGAGAGAGAGAGAGAGAGAGAGAGAGAGAGAGAGAGAGATTCTTCAGGACATGTGATGATAGGTGTGTGGGTTAGAGGTTCGAGAATGTCTGAAATGTAACCCTTGTTCCTTTTGCTTGACAGTTCTTTTGAAGTTCAGCCTATAAGAGCCAGTAAAAAGAGCAGGTATTTGACTGAGCTGGCCTGTGCAGGGATGCCTTCCAGATCAAATGTCCATACATTTCTTTTTGCGGGGCAGGGATTTGGGCAAGAGCACAGGTGTTTTATCGATCTGGAATAAAACAGCCGTGATGGAATGGAGTTCGGTGTTGGCTGACCCAGAGTGCTGACTGTGTGAGTTGCACATGTGATGCCTATCGGCTCGAGCGTTCATTAGGCTCAGCCTTTACCAGTTATGGAAATCTGGTTTTGATCCAGGGATGATGTCAAAGTTGCTGGTAATAAGAACCAAGTATGATGATTGGAGTCAGTGTGTATGTGAACAGTTTATTAGCTTGCCTTCTCGTGTGTGTGCATGTGTGAGCTCCCATATTGCTTATATAGGTCTTGAATGTGCAGTATACAGTATGTTGGAAGACACAGGAGGAGAAAGGGGGAGAGTAAATGGGGAGAGCCGGGGAGAAACGGGGAGAGTAAATGGGGAGAGCCGGGGAGAAATGGGGAGAGCGAAGCCCCCCTTTCATTCTCGCTGTACTCCTGCCAAATAGGACAGGAAATTGGGGTGGGGGTTTGGGGGAATGGAGCGTTTTTTGCCTCTCCTTGGCTGTAACCCCCAGTTTGGGGTACATGCAGAGGGGAGGATGGAGGGGCCCTCGCAGGCAGCACAGAGGGACAAACTCCTTTCTCCAAACTCTGACCTAGTTTCTCAGACAAAGAGACCAAAACCTGCCGGCTGCTCCAGCCTCTCTTTCTCTCTCTTGCTTTCCTTCTAACTGCCTTTCTTCCTTTTTCACCTTTCCTTTCATAGTGAAACTTTTATCTCTTTCTTAATTTCTTCTACCTTTCTGTTCTTGTGCTCTCTTGCGTTTAACCCTCTTATTTCTCAGTTTCCCCCTCAAGTCTCTTCCTCATTCTTCCTGTCTTCTCCTCACTTCTTCTGTCAATTTCTCACTCATCCGTCTGTCTCTCTCTCTCCTCATCTTGCTATGGGTCCTCCTTGCCCTCCCAAAGGAGTGTGTGTGTGTGTGTGTGTGTGTATGTATGTAGGCCTATCTGTGTGTGTGTGCCTGCGTGCGTGCGTATGTGTGTCTGTCTGTGTGTAGGTGTGTGCATGTGTGTGGAAGTGTGTGTGCGAGGGGGAATTCTTGTTCACCCATGAACGCCTGTAAGTCGACAGTAATTACAGTGTCAGTGTACCCTTGCCTATAAAAGGTGATGAATGTGGCGCCTAATTTTGCCCCACTTTGGCTTGTTTGCTTTTCCCAGAACCCCCGTGGCTCTGGAAACAAACACAACTGGAGACAAAGAAGAAAAAAACTCCACATTTTACCCTCCAGGAATGTACCCTAGGAGCGCTCCACTCTGCTCCGTCAGGGTTGGGGGACATTGAAGCCCCCTTCCCGGTCATAACGTCCTGCCATCCCCACCTCTCACCCCCTCCCACCCCCCTGTTCTCTCACGCATACTTTGTCTGTTTATTTATTTACTGCTGTTTATTTTTGCAGTCAAGTTGGCTTCATCTTATTTTAGCGCCTCTTTATTTTTCTGTTGTTGGCTCGTTCTCGCTGGCCAGAATGGTAACTGGGTCTCTGGGTGGGCCGCAGCCGCCCTCATGGTTACTCAGATCTCTCTGTTAAACTCAGACCAACAGAATGAACAACAACCCTGGATAGGATCCTTTGTGGATTCTCCATTGGGTTGGCATCTGGAGAGAGATGGGCTTGTCAGATGGGCTTGTTGACCACTTAAAAAGCCTGCTGATTATGGGACTATTGGGCCTTGGAGGGCTCTGATAAAGCTCTGACAGCTAGCCTAGATAAGGACTTTTAGCCTAATTACTGAACACTACATTGGAGGTGGTAGATTTGGAGAGTATTGTGCTCTGGGCCTGTGGATTGGCCAGACACATTTTGAAGCCCCCTTCTTTCCTAAGCCCCTTAGCCCAGCTCGGAGTGCTCTCTCCCAGGCTTCGCGGAGCAATGTGACCTGAGGGGGGTGGTACTTGGGGATGTTAGTCTGTGTTTTTAGGGGGGGACATATCATTTTTCTCATGAGACTAGAGCATGGCTTTATTTCCCAGGTCAGAGAGAGGAGCATGAAAGGAAAATAAAAATATTGTAACAGTGAGGCCTTTACCACTGAATTAATTGCTAGGTTTGGTTTCTTTTGGTTCTCAGTGTGTTTACAATAAGGATTGGTGTAGGGCTCAAGTATACGTTTTTTTCTCACGAAGGAAGCCTTCATGATAATTCAATTACAAATTACCGTAAAACAGCTATCAGAGAATCATCTGGATGGATGAACTAAAGGGACTACGCTGGGGAGGGATGAAGAAGGGACTTTTGTCCATTTGAGCAACTATGCTTAGGCATTTTGTGTTATGAAGTCAGAAACAAATGAGCATGAAGTATGAATGATGAGATTATGATGAAGATTGAATTTTGGTTATTTTGTCAATAAACATACTGACATGCATTTACAGAATCACATTCACAGAATCGCTCTCTCTCGCCCCCCCCCCAGGACTACTTGGGTTGTATCATTGACTGTGGGGACCTGCCACTCAAGCCGGATGAAGTCAGCACTCTGTTCTGCAACATTGAGGACATCTATGAGTTCAACAGGTGGGTTAGCGTGTGTTTGCTGTCTCTGTCTGCTTACATGTTAGGCCTACTTCATCCTCACTGGTCACCACAGCTGTTAGACTGTATCAGCCCTGAACTGAGGTTGATGAGATGTGTCCTCATGCTTTTGTGTAGATCTTAGCTTCTGTCCATGTAAATGTTGCAGGTAGGCTACGTCTTTCATCCCAGTGCAATGTCTTAATGGTGATCAATGCTACCATCTATTTTCTACGAAAATTGCAACTTTTTCCATTTTACTCAGCTCTGATCCATGTAAAATCCTACAACTATGGTGGTGAAATCTCTCCTGCAGCTGCTCTTGAACCCTACCCTCCTTTCTCCTTCTCCGTTTCTCTGCTTGTCTCTGTCCTCTCACTCCTCTGCTCCATGCTCTCTATCGCGGCAGCTTGTGTACAGGCTGCAGCCTGGGTGGCAGTGATGTCCGTTTAATGTGCTGCAGACCCAATGGCTGGCCCAGGCCCCAGGCCTCCACCAGACAGACAATGTGGAGAGAGAGAGAGAGAGAGAGAGAGAGAGAGAGAGAGAGAGAGAGAGAGAGAGAGAGAGAGAGAGAGAGAGAGAGAGAGAGAGAGAGAGAGAGAGAGAGAGAGAGAGAGAGAGAGAGAGAGAGAGAGAGAGAGAGAGAGAGAGAGAGAGAGAGAGAGAGAGAGAGAGAGAGAGAGAGAGAGAGAGAGAGAGAGAGAGAGAGAGAGAGAGAGAGAGAGAGAGAGAGAGAGAGAGAGAGAGAGAGAGAGAGAGAGAGAGAGAGAGAGAGAGACTTGGAATAAGTGATACTATCCAGCGAGCCCAGTTACGGTCACAGCCGCTCTCAAGGTAAAGGTATACGTCTTAAATCATGCTTAAGTGTGTGAGATTATGTTCTGTACACAGTGGCACGGCAGTGTATCTGAGCTGCTCTCCAGCTAGATGTTTTCAGATTGCTGTTTACACTGAAAGTAGAGATACATTTATATGTTTCCTGGAAACCGTATACACGAGAGTAGGGAGACAACCATTTAGCTCTCTATAGTTGTTCAAGCAATTTGACTTTATTTAACTGTAGCCTGACTTTCATACCTTTCCCAGTTTCAGGAGTGATGCATTGGTACAGTATTTCTGTTTATTTGCCTGGAATAGTGAATGTGTCAATGAAAAGCATCAATCATTCCCATGTCAGTAGTTGAGTTCAGTGATGGGAACGTTGTGGAGGGAGAAATGGCAGGGATGATTTTGGACCCGGCGGCTTCCAGTGAAGTCCTGGGTAGAGTACCGCTCATATTTTTCATAATTCCTCAACGCTCCTTGCCCTGCCCCCCTGCTGCACTCTTGTTTTCACACTTCAGTCTCAGGGCCCATGCCAATTCGGCTCTTTGCATTACATACCACCCCCCCCACCCCCCACACACACACACACACACATGAGTAAGTGCTCACACCCGGCCCCCCCTTCCCCAAATCCAAAATGCCTTCCTGCCCCCAGTTCTCATGGGAAATGGCCTCACTGTTGCAGAAAGAAACAGAGCGAGAGAGAGCTAGGGATTTCTCCCGTCTAGTCCAGGCTCTGTGCAGTGTAACTCATTGCAGTACAGTAGAGTGTGTGTGTCAGTGCCAGGGGTTTATCCCCATCTCTCGTTGCTGTGGGGCGAGCTAGGCCATAAATGACATTTGTTTGTAATGAGCAGCATGAGAGCAGTCAGTTCCCTAACAGGCTCCCAGGGAGAAAAAAAAACTAATTGTTTGCTAACTCTCTTTTTTCTTTTTTTCATCACTCAAAGTAACACTCTATTCATCTGAGAGAAAATGATTGACCTCATTTCTATCCTCTCCTTGCCCCTTCTAAATCTACCTTTTTTCTAGTTCTGCCTTTTCTAAATCTCATCTCCTCATCGCTGTGGTATGCAGCCCCTGTATCCACACTGGTGTTGTTATGTCTACTTTCTTGGCCTGTTCTCTAGGCAGCATACGGATGTCGTTTGCTGTGGCCCGCCGCGGTGGACAAAGCCTGTGGTAGAGTTCTGGACCCTGCTGTGAACAGACCGCACCACAGTGAGAGACAGGGCACAGCCTGGTGAACAGTACAGCCAGGACAGACAGACAGACAGACAGACATGCTCTGTACTATTCTAGTAGTTAGTCGAAGAGCAGTAGTGCAGTAGTGCGGTCAATCTTGTCTGAGTAGAAACTGTGGCTGAACAGGCCAATAGGACAGTCAGAGAAGTGCTGTAATTGTCTAGTCTGTCATGGAAAAAGGATCCTGCATCACTGGCCTAGTACCTTATAGATTTAGCTCTATGGATACGTGACTATACGTGGAACCGTGACCTCTAACTTTTTCTAACCCAACCCATCATGAGCGACCAAGAGACAGACACAGAGACCGAGAGATTAGTCAGGCCTGAACTTATCAAGATGGCTTAACTGTCTCTTGCTTAGAATCTCTGCCCATCCTCTCTTTCGTCTCTCTGTTCCAAATCCCTCATTTGGAAAGTTTGCCAGAGACGTTGAATCCTCAGTAGGCTAATACAGTGCATATGAGAAACAAAGAAGAGAGACAGACAGAGATAGAGACTTTACTATTGCACGTGAAGATGTTTAATTGCATTGTTTGAGTACCATGATTTATCTCTTGTATCTGTTTAAGCCCTGGTGCGAAGCCAGCCACAACTCACATGCAAAGTCAATTTCAACTAGAAACGTAGACGTTTCAAAACGAACTATATTTTTTTGCGTGCAGCTGATGTACAGTATAATAATAATGAGAGGTAGAGGATCTGTAAGAATAGCCTAATAAGAAGCACATGTTCTGTATAATATCACGAGTTTCAAAGCTGGCTATGGACAGCGTACATTGATTGTGCATGACGTTACAGTATAAACAGATAAATTACCTCCAGTGACTGTGGCTAATGGTTTTATTACCCGTTATACTGCTGGTATTTAAGTTGTGCCATAGAGTTGAAGTCAATTGGAATGTGGACGCGTGGAACCATAGAAATATAGAAGTATAATTATTGCCATGCTCTGAGGGGCTTTTTCCCTTTATAGTAATTATAGTTCTATATGTGGCTATGTATGTATAATTCATTCAATTTCTCATGGAGTAGACACATTGCTTGTGGAATGTACAGCAGGGGGGCCTTGCTCCAGGGCCCATCGCTCATATCCCGGTGGCGGCCCGTGTGTGGTGACATTTAGTCAAACCTGGTTAGTTCCTCCACTACGTGTGATTTAGGCCTCACTGTGACCCCTGCATGCTTGCCTGGGGTCACGGCTCCCACGAAGTCCCACACGAAAGACATAACCCCTCACCCTCTAACTCCTGTCCAGACTGATTCAGTCTGAGTGCTCAGGCCCCTCACCCTTTCACAGTCTTCCCTCTTACCCTGGCTGGCTGGGATCCAGGAAGGGCCAGTCCCCCAAACCGTGCTGTCTGTTTTTATCTGCCGTGGCTCGTGTGGGAGTGGGTTGTGTTGCTGAGGATGCGGTGTCACATGAAAGAAGTTCTCACTTTGAGAGAGGCGGTGAAGTCGGCATGTGAAAATACTCAGGGATGGGATTGGGAACATAAGGCCAGCAAGGTTCAAGTGCATATAAACATTCTCTGATTTAGGGATGTAGATAGGCCTCTGTTGCTTTTGTCTGGCACTTACTGTGTTGTTACTAAAGAGGAAACAGATCTGCAAGTGCTTTAATCTAATGCAGAGATCGCACTCCATGAGAGAGGGATGATTATTAAAGGAGAAAGGAGGGAAGTTAGGAGTACAGGAGGAAAGGAGAAGGGGAAACAGGCAGTATGGAAGGTATTTAAGCAATAAGGCACAAGGGGGTGTGGTATATGGCCAATATACTACGGCTAAGAGATGTTCTTACGCATGACGCAACGCGGAGTACCTGGACACAGCCCTTAGTCGTGGTATATTGGCCATATACCACAAACCCCTGAGGTGCCTTATTGCTATTATAAACTGGTTACCAACATAATTAGAGCAGTAAATTTAAATGTTTTGTCATACCCGTGGTATATGGTCTGATATACCACGGCTGTCAGCCAATCAGCATTCTTGGCTCGAACCACCCAGTTTATAATACCTTATAAACTAGGACTCCCCACAAACACAATGAAGAGAGAGGTTCAGAAGTATGTAAATGGTAAGAATGAAACAAAGAGGAGGGAGCATGTGAGTTCATTGATGCAGTGCGCCTCGCAGGTGACTCCCCTGTTAGGCTGTAACTCTTCGTGAAATATATGGTGGTAGAGGGATCATCTGGAGGATGCTCCTCTTTCCTCTCACAGTTCACCGTCTTAGAGGAGGATCAAATGCACATACTTTAAATGCCAGATTGTCATGTGTCATATATCACGGGGAAGATCAATACACATACAACGAGGAGATAAAATCAGTAGGCTAGATTTAAAACTCTTGTTTTTCTCTGACCTCAAATAAGGAGCATCTTTGTTAAACGTCTACGGATGGAGTGTTTTAGAAATGAAAAGCTGGGAAAGTAATTAGTAGGGTTGTACAAGCATAACTCAAGTCCAAGGCCCTGACAGCCAAATACTTTCCAGGGCTTTTGTCTTAAAGTACCAGGCCCTGCAAGTAAGTGCCAAGCCTTAATTAAATCCAACATGTGGGTACAAGTTTGCAAACATGCTGCAACACTGCAGATGTAGTCTTGTTGAAAGCCCTTTGCTCTTGCAGATGGAGGAAATGTCTCCATGGTGACATGTTCTTTGTTCCCTCTTTCTCTTTGTCTTTGTCTGTCAACAACAGGATTCAGACATCAGTCAGGGCCAGTGGCACCCAGAGACACCCTGCTCTGTGGCCATTTGATAAAAACCACCCATAATTCCCCCCCTGCTTCCCCTGAAACCCTAATGACACCCTCTCACCGCGGAGGGAAGCCGCGAAACAAGCCTTGTCTCCGAGGGAGGAGAGAGCGACGCAAAAGAATGGAGGGCTGCGGTTTCACTCCAAACTTTTCCCCCCAGCCATATGAAGGCGAACTCCGGGTGTTTACAGAGCGCCTCTCTGTTTTCCTTCAGAAGAGGGGGGATCCCGGGAGATTGGCCAGTCCAGCGGCCCTGGGCCTCTCAGAGATGCAGAGAAGTTGGGCTTCGCTAATGAACTGAGTGCGGCTGGGCTGCTCATCACGTCGTGTAACCTCGGATACGGGCTGATGGGACTTCGGCGAATGACACCCTAGTTGTCCCTGTTGAGATGTCCCAGTAAGCACCAGAGACGGCCATTATAGCCATTAGCCACATCAACCTCCATCCTCTCCTAATCGGAGCTGGAATTCAAAACGCATCACTATCCCCACTTAAGTCCCCAACTCTCTCCTCCTCACTACTATTCCTTACCTTTTCCACCATCTCCCGCCAAGAAAATCCTGCACCGATAGTTTTGATTCATTCAGATACTGAAAGGAGAGACCCTCCGCTCTCAC
Source organism: Coregonus clupeaformis (assembly GCF_020615455.1). Taxonomy (NCBI): domain Eukaryota; kingdom Metazoa; phylum Chordata; class Actinopteri; order Salmoniformes; family Salmonidae; genus Coregonus; species Coregonus clupeaformis. The sequence continues at coordinate 15,233,933 of NC_059196.1, read as the reverse complement.
CCCCCACTGACATCCATGAAGTAAGATGTTAATCAAAAGTTACAGGCTCCTGGAGAGAGCTTGCATATGTGTTTCATAAGAGGTCTTTCCATGGTGATGAGGAGGCTAGGATGAGCTCGTATCACGGGACCAAAGGTGAAACGGGTGCATATGGTTATTTGACCATAGCCACCCCCTTTCCCCTGTTAAAAGGAGTCTGATCCAGACCTGTGTTTGTAAGGTGTGGGTGTTGGGGTGGGGAGGGGAGGGGAGGGGGGGTAGTGGGACAGCTGGAAGGGGGTTCTGGTTGGGGTTGGCTGATGTGGAGCCAAGGCTAGATGTGTCCCATCTGCATGCATTTAGGAGATAGTTTGGAAAGATTGGAAGGGGAGACATAAATGAATCCTTTGTGGAAATGGAGTTGGGATTTGGGATCCATCCCTGCCAGGATCGTCTTCGACGTCAGCTCCAAGAGTCTCCAAACAAAGAGGGGTGCTCAGTTCTCATGAACTGTCCTAGACCTTGAAAAACTCACATGCACTCATAAGCACTGCACAGTGTCTACCAAGCAATGTATGTGCTGTCCATTTTATATAGCAGTTCATGTGCTCATCATTATGAGTTTTGAGTACTTGTTACATGGATGTTACAGTAATTGACAGTGATATGTTTTATCATGACTGAGAGCTGTTGTACTGCTTTGTAGAGCATGAGTCCCAGGGATGTAGATGAGTTACAGTGATGTTTCCATGACCTCTGTGTGTTGCAGTGATAAGTTTACATTGCTGGTCTGGTGTTCTCATGGCCCATAACTGACCTCTGTCTGTCTGTCTGTCTCTCCACAGCGAGCTTCTGGAGGACCTGGAGAGGAGTCCTCATGCGGCAGCCATCGCCGAGTGCTTCGTTGAGAGGGTGAGTCACCACATTGCCATGATAAAGCACAAACCACCAGTACATTCACATTACACATTTTTTGTGGGTGTTCCGATGACCTAAACCAGTGTTTCCCGAATGGTTGGTTACAGCCAGCCCCTCTTGGGTCATGGCTTAAGGCTGGCTAGCTGTGTAGGCTAATAAAGGCTATGACAATATGGTGCTTGTAGACAGTAGCTATTTTGTTCTCTAGATGCAGAGCGCTGTTAAATTGTCAAGCGAGCAGATCGTGTGAAACAAACTTTTGTTTCGGCCAAATAGAGAAGTGGGCCGCTGACGTTGGGTAGTGGGTCAGAGGAAATGTTTGTACTTGGGCTATGTGAGTGTGTGTAGGCCCGTGACCAGAGAGGCGTCATGATTGGTTCTGGTTCTGAAGCGGTGGTGGCGGTGACCCTTTAACCCATGTGCTCACTACAGTAGAGTGGGTCTGCACACCCGCATGGTACCACACTGTAGTCGCCTGAGTAATGACACAGAACCACCGCTGATAAAACAGGAACAGTGAAGGGTCCAACCGACCAGGGAAACAGGCTCTCCTTTGTGTCGGCTGGGAAAATGGCCAGCGTCTATGTCCCTGACTCCCAGGGTATGCCTCCATATGTGGGGCTGCAGACTGACACGCCTGTCCCTGCCAAAGCTGGACCAAGACCCAAGAACCAGAATCCCATTTGCGGTCCAGGATCCAAGGGTGCCAATTCTTAGTCCAGTCTCCAGCCTGTACTTTCCTCTTCGGCGCCCAGACCCTCTTATCCAGCAGGTCCCTATAGTTCTCTGCTATTGAATGGGCTACTTTTGTGGCCAATTATAGATGGCTGCGGAAATGCAGAGTACATTTGATTAAGCCATTACCGGCAAGGTTATTCTGGGTTTTGCGATGCTGCTCTGAGCTAGACTAACCTCTCTAAACAGGGTGAGGACAACGGCTCCTACCTACTGCAGACTACGTGGAGGCGGCGATATAGGAAATAATCAGGGCCAGAGTGGAACGTGGGAAATGCAGTTCAAACGTGACCGTTTCTGCTTGGAATGAGGCCGTACGTGCTCTTAGGTTAGGTGTAGTCAGACACTGGGTCTGCATGGAGTCAGCTGTAGCCTGTAACAATAAACCATCTGCTAAACTATGAATCTCCAACCCTATACCTGCTGGCCATATGTACGACTGAGTGGTAAAGACAAGTATACATACAGTGAGGGAAAAAAGTATTTGATCCCCTGCTGATTTTGTACGTTTGCCCACTGACAAAGACATAATCAGTCTATAATTTTAATGGTAGGTTTATTTGAACAGTGAGAGACAGAATAACAACAAAAAAATCCAGAAAAAACGCATGTCTAAAATGTTATAAATTAATTTGCATTTTAATGAGGGAAATAAGTATTTGACCCCTCTGCAAAACATGACTTAGTACTTGGTGGCAAAACCCTTGTTGGCAATCACAGAGGTCAGACGTTTCTTGTAGTTGGCCACCAGGTTTGCACACATCTCAGGAGGGATTTTGTTCCACTCCTCTTTGGAGATCTTCTCCAAGTCATTAAGGTTTTGAGGCTGACGTTTGGCAACTCGAACCTTCAGCTCCCTCCACAGATTTTCTATGGGATTAAGGTCTGGAGACTGGCTAGGCCACTCCAGGACCTTAATGTGCTCCTTCTTGAGCTACTCCTTTGTTGCCTTGGCCGTGTGTTTTGGGTCATTGTCATGCTGGAATACCCATCCACGACCATTTTCAATGCCCTGGCTGAGGGAAGGAGGTTCTCACCCAAGATTTGACGGTACATGGCCCCGTCCATTGTCCCTTTGATGCGGTGAAGTTGTCCTGTCCCCTTAGCAGAAAAACACCCCCAAAGCATAATGTTTCCACCTCCACGTTTGACTGTGGGGATGGTGTTCTTGGGGTCATAGGCAGCATTCCTCCTCCTCCAAACACGGCGAGTTGAGTTGATGCTAATGAGCTCGATTTTGGTCTCATCTGACCACAACACTTTCACCCAGTTCTCCTCTGAATCATTCAGATGTTCATTGGCAAACTTCAGACGGGCCTATATATACAGTGGGCAGAACAAGTATTTGATACACTGCCGATTTTGCAGGTTTTCCTACTTACAAAGCATGTAGAGGTCTGTAATTTTTATCATAGGTACACTTCAACTGTGAGAGACGGAAAATCCAGAAAATCACATTGTATGATTTTTAAGTAATTCATTTGTATTTTATTGCATGACATAAGTATTTGATCGCCTACCAACCAGTAAGAATTCCGGATCTCACAGACCTGTTAGTTTTTCATTAAGAAGCCCTCCTGTTCTCCACTCATTACCTGTATTAACTGCACCTGTTTGAACTCTTTACCTGTATAAAAGACACCTGTCCACACACTCAATCAAACAGACTCCAACCTCTCCACAATGGCCAAGACCAGAGAGCTGTGTAAGGACATCAGGGATACAATTGTAGACCTGCACAAGGCTGGGATGGGCTACAGGACAATAGGCAAGCAGCTTGGTGAGAAGGCAACAACTGTTGGCGCAATTATTAGAAAATGGAAGAAGTTCAAGATGACGGTCAATCACCCTCGGTCTGGGGCTCCATGCAAGATCTCACCTCGTGGGGCATCAATGATCATGAGGAAGGTGAGGGATCAGCCCAGAACTACATGGCAGGACCTGGTCAATGACCTGAAGAGAGCTGGGACCACAGTCTCAAAGAAAACCATTAGTAACACACTATGCCGTCATGGATTAAAATCCTGCAGCGCACGCAAGGTCCCCCTGCTCAAGCCAGCGCATGTCCAGGCTCGTCTGAAGTTTGCCAATGACCATCTGGATGATCCAGAGGAGGAATGGGAGAAGGTCATGTGGTCTGATGAGACAAAAATATAGGTTTTTGGTCTAAACTCCACTCGCCGTGTTTGGAAGAAGAAGAAGGATGAGTACAACCCCAAGAACACCATCCCAACCGTGAAGCATGGAGGTGGAAACATCATTCTTTGGGGATGCTTTTCTGCAAAGGGGACAGGACAACTGCACCGTATTGAGGGGAGGATGGATGGGGCCATGTATCGCGAGATCTTGGCCAACAACCTCCTTCCCTCAGTAAGAGCATTGAAGATGGGTCGTGGCTGGGTCTTCCAGCATGACAACGACCCGAAACACACAGCCAGGGCAACTAAGGAGTGGCTCCGTAAGAAGCATCTCAAGGTCCTGGAGTGGCTTAGCCAGTCTCCAGACCTGAACCCAATAGAAAATCTTTGGAGGGAGCTGAAAGTCCGTATTGCCCAGCGAAAGCCCCGAAACCTGAAGGATCTGGAGAAGGTCTGTATGGGGAAGTGGGCCAAAATCCCTGCTGCAGTGTGAACAAACCTGGTCAAGACCTACAGGAAACGTATGTATCTCTGTAATTGCAAACAAAGGTTTCTGTACCAAATATTAAGTTCTGCTTTTCTGATGTATCAAATACTTATGTCATGCAATAAAATGCAAATTAATTACTTAAAAATCATACAATGTGATTTTCTGGATTTTTGTTTTAGATTCCGTCTCTCACAGTTGAAGTGTACCTATGATAAACATTACAGAAATCGGCAGTGTATCAAATACTTGTTCTCCCCACTGTATATGCTTTCTTGAGCAGGGGGATTTCAGTCCTTCACGGCGTGGTGTGTTACCAATTGTTTTCTTGGTGACTATGGTCCCAGCTGCCTTGAGATCATTGACAAGATCCTCCTGTGTAGTTCTGGGCTGATTCCTCACCGTTCTCTTGCAACTCCACGAGGTGAGATCTTGCATAGAGCCCCAGGCCGAGGGAGATTGACAGTTATTTTGTGTTTCTTCTATTTGCGAATAATCGCACCAACTGTTGTCACCTTCTCACCAAGCTGCTTGGCGATGGTCTTGTAGCCCATTCCAGCCTTGTGTAGGTCTACAATCTTGTCCCTGACATCCTTGGAGAGCTCTTTGGTCTTGGCCATGGTGGAGAGTTTGGAATCTGATTGATTGATTGCTTCTGTGGACAGGTGTCTTTTATAGAGGTAACAAGCTGAGATTAGGAGCACTCCCTTTAAGAGTGTGCTCCTAATCTCAGCTCGTTACCTGTATAAAAGACACCTGGGAGCCAGAAAACTTTCTGATTGAGAGGGGGTCAAATACTTATTTCCCTCATTAAAATGCAAATCAATTTAGAACATTTTTGACATGCGTTTTTCTGGAATTTTTTGTTGTTATTCTGTCTCTCACTGTTCAAATAAACCTACCATTAAAATTATAGACTGATCATTTCTTTGTCAGTGGGCAAACGTACAAAATCAGCAGGGGATCAAATACTTTTTTCCCTCACTGTACATACACAAGTGTTTGGAACGTAACATTCAGTTGACCTGACAGAACCCTTATCTAAACCTACTTCAATATAAAATGCTATTATTTTCTCATTTCTTTGCTTTCTTAGATGATATGTTTAGATGTTTCTTGGATGAGAATACATGTTTACATAAGTCAGGGAATATGAGTATTTATTTCTGAGTGAGACCTGGAAAATGATCCTCACGTGAGGAGAGGTGTCACATGATCATAGGGGGTCTCTCAGATGACAGTGATTTGTAGCAGAGTGAACATGGAGACCAAAGCTCAGCGTCTCTGGTCTTTCTCACACGTCTCTCTTCTCCCCACTAATGTCATTGGTTTATTTTCTCTCCCTCTTGTTTAGAGCGAAGCCTTCGACATATATACCCTCTATTGTATGAACTACCCCAAGTAAGTCACACACACACACACACACACACACACACACACACACACACACACACCACTATACTGGTGTGCCCTTGGGGAAGTCGTTTGACCTGGATCATTGAATGATAGCTATAGTGAAGTGACCTGGGGTGAGAATGGAATGAATTCAATACAGTGAACAAGGGAAGTTGAAAATACTCATGTTCAATTATTACAATGTATACAATTCTAAATGATGGTGGGGGGAAAGAGTACAGTTGTAATCACCATCCTTTGTAGAGAGACATGAGTGAAAGGAAAATTACTTCTAATGGTCATTCAGTATGTTTACATGCACATTAATAATTAGATATTAAACTGATTATGGCAGAAGGCAGAGTATGACATGAGTCATGTAAACACCTTACTCTGCTTATCATAATCGGCGTACGGTCAAAATCGAAGTAAGTATACGCCGATTTTTCTGAGCAATCTTTAGAATTATTAGGACATATAAACAGCTGAATTGGTGTTCCAGCTGTGTATTTGATCTGCACATGTGCTAGCACCGGGTAGCGCAAGCCTCCCTCTTATGCGCGAGTGAAGTGAGTTCGGAAAAACTGAAAGTCCGGGCTCTGGCTGGGCCACTCAAGGACATTCAGAGACTTTTCCCGAAGCCACTCCTGCGTTGTCTTGGCTGTGTGCTTACTGTCCCAGTCTGAGGTCCTGAGCACTCTGGAGCAGGTTTTCATCAAGGATCTCGCTGTACTTTGCTCCGTTCATCTTTCCCTCAATCCTGACTAGTCTCCCAGTCCCTGCCGCCCAAAACTGTTTTGGTACCCTTTCCCAGATCTATCCCTCGACACAATCCTGTCTCGGAGCTCTTTTGCTCCGACATGCACTGTGGGACCTTATATAGACAGGTGTGTGCCTTTCCAAATCATGTCCAATCAATTGAATTTACCACAGGTGGACTCCAAGCAAGTTGTAGAAACATCTCAAGGATGATCAATGGAAACAGGATACACCTGATCTCAATTTCTAATCTCATAGCAAAGGGTCTGAATACTTATGTAAATAAGGTATTTCTGTTTTAGATTTTTTATTACATTTGCAAAAAATTTACTTTGCTTTTTGCTTTGTCATTTTGGGGTATTGTATGTAGATTGATGACAAAAAAAATAATATTTAATCCATTTTAGAATAAGGCTGTAACATAACAAAATGTGGAAGAAGTCAAGGGGTCTGAATACTTTCCGAAGGCATTGTATATATATAAGTATGTGGACACCCCTTCAAAGAAATGTCCAACATCTAGTGGAAAGACTTCCCAGAAGAGTGGAGGCTGTTATTGCAGCAAAGGGGGGACCAACTCCATATTAATGCCCATGATTTTGGAATGAGATGTTCGACAAGCAGATGTCCACATACTTTTGGTCATGTAGTGTATATTGTGCGTGTAAAATGCGAACACATCACAAGCATTTTAGAGGCAGCATCTTTCACGGCCCATCAATTCTAATCCCACGGGCCACTACAATTTGACTGGTATGTTTGAATAGGACTGGATCGCTGCCCATCACCATGAAGATGCAGTGTTCTGCATGCGCTCCGTGTTAACAGCCTTTCATGTGTCTGTCACAGAGAGTAGAAACAGAATTATATTTGTTATGAGACATTGACGGTGCCCTGACCCTGTACGTGAGCTATGTGCATTCATCCAGTGATGTCTTAAAAAGACCACATTCATAGCTCATACTGAGAGATGCTGTTAACAGATATCCAAGCTTTTGTCTGAGAAAGACATCACAGTCGGACAGCAAGGGGACTGCAACAGAATGTTTTAGTATATGTAAATAGTTGCGTTCAGCCAAAAAGAGGCCCCTCTGAAGGGAGGACCGGAGGCATACGCTGAACACATTACTGTACGCTTCACGATAAGATGAAGTGCTGTCTAGCATAGCGATGAGCCAACTGATGAGTCTTACTGTGGACCCCACCCCCAACTTCCACCTCCATCCCCTCTCCTCCTGGATCTCTTTCCCCAGCTCGGTGGCTGTTCTGAGGGACTGCATGAAGAACAAGATCCTGGTGGGATTCTTCCAGGAGAGGCAGACCACCCTGTGCCACTCCCTGCCCCTGGAGACCTACCTGCTAAAGCCAGTGCAGAGGATCCTCAAGTACCACCTCCTGTTGCAGGTCAGTATGGGTCATGGACTGGGTCAGAGAGACAATATGATGATCCTGATCCAATACTATCAATGTCAAACTTATTCAGAGAATACAACTATATGTATAACCCCTTTATTTTACACCGAGGAAAGGTAAAGGGCCCATTGTAGACTGAGTTTCCCTTCAATCCAAATCATCCTGTTTCTTACTCTGCATTTTACATCTAGCGAGTAAATTAAGCATAGAGATGCTGTGAAATGAAATAAGGACCCTTTCATGAAATGAAAACCCCCAAGTCACGCAGACTCACAACTCATGGCATTTAACTAGCTGAGTTTGGACACTGATCAACGACCTAGGGTTCTCTCTCCAAGCCCACCTCTGTGGTGGTTATTCTCAAGTATGGGTAGCTGCAGCCCAATATGGCGACCAGAGTATGGGCAAGTGGGTGTGTCGAAAGGAGAGGGTGTATGGAAAGTGAATCAGCTAATTTCAAATTCCATAAGCCAGTGCGAATGAGGGAGTTCTATTAACCTGAGCCACGGTGCGCTGGTCTATGGCCCCATTGGCCCGTGACATGAACGGGCAAAATCGAACAATAATATGTGTGGCTCTGTCATCTTGTCAGCATTGTGCATTGTCCAGAAACATACAACATCTCTTTTCCATAAAATATATGTTTGAATTTTCAAACTAATTTTCATTGGGAAAGCAGATAAAGCGTTTTTATCAAAAGCAATCACTTTTGCATGTGAAAACACAAACTCCTACTCATTATATACGTGCTTAATCTAGCCTAGGTTACGCCACTTTTGTTTTGAGACAACTTTGCCGTGGGCTTTGAACGGGGCATCTGCATCACACCCGGGAGGCAGCCCGGTTCCAAAACGAATGCAATCACTTTTCACCGATGCAAACTCCTCTCACCGGGGTAACCCGGACCAGATAATCGAATCCCCTCATTGCCCAGAAAACCGGTGTTGTATGAAGCTGCTTGGCGAACTGCGGTGCTTCCCACTGGGCAGCTGTATCTGATGTCGCAGGCGGTGGCTAATGTGGCAATTTATTTCCCCCCATGATTTTATTTTAAGTAGGATAGCAGCCTACACAATAAAGAACTAATATTGATAACCATCTAGATGTCACCTTGATACATACAGTCGGCAACAACACCGGGACACAGTGTCCTTCGCACCAGCTTGCCAAGCACTACTGTACCGCAACGGCATGGGAAGTAGTTACCTAGTTGCCAATATCAGGGTGACAGACACATTAAGAACACGCATACAAGCAACAGTACACCCATCATCAGTACTTTTAATAAAAAATAAACAATTGTCTGTTTTATAACTGAAAATGTACAATTATTGGTGTAAAACTGACAGTGAAATACAACTCAGACTCATCCTCTGGCTTCAAAACAGAAGTTCAAACTCTCGCGGTAAGGTAGTTGCCTGGTTACTCATTTCCTTTCGACACACCCAGTCGCCCATACTCCGGTCACCATATTGGGCTGCAGCTACCCCTTTCTCGTTATACTGAGACCAATAGAAGCATAACCTCACCATCGCCCCCTTGTGGCAGGAGCTGGCCAAACACTTTGATAAAAGTGACCCTGGCTACGAGGTGGTGGAGGATGCCATCATCACCATGACAGCCGTGGCCTGGTACATCAATGACATGAAGAGGAAGCAGGAGCACGCCGTCAGGCTGCAGGTATGGACCATCAGTCAGGCTCTGCCCAGTCACTCACTACAGCAGTTCTCATTGAAAATGTAACAAAGAAGTTAGCTTTTGTTGCTTATGATAACACGGGCGGGTGTCAAATTCATGTACAGACTCATCAGAGTCTTCAGGACGCACAGGTTGATATCACACTGTATTGAGGAAACTACTGGATGTGTTATCTATGACTCTGAACTGGCTGTAGAGGTCAGAGGTTGAAAGTCAAGAGGTTAGAGGTCGGAGAGGTCTTTGTACACGTCAGTCTCCACTACATCTGTTTTTGAAGGTTAGAGGTCAACCTTGGGTCAACACAAACACTGTTTTTCTTTTGGCTCTGGTAGGAGATTGAGAGCTTGTTGACCAACTGGATGGGTCCAGACCTGAGTGGCTTTGGGGAGCTGGTGTTGGAGGGCTCCTTCAGGGTCCAACGGGTCAAGAAGGAGAGGGCATTCTTCCTCTTCGACAAGATGCTGCTTATCTCTAAAAAGAGGCTGGAGCATTTCATCTACAGCACCCACATATTTGTGAGTGACGTGCCGACACCGGAAAGAATTGATCAGATTATTGTGTTTCTGTAAACGCTATGGGCATGTCTCATTAGAGATGACACCTACACCAATCAAAAAAGTGAAATGTTTTTGTTTGTTGCTTGATTCTTTATCATGTACTGATACCCTTATTTCCCCTCCACTGTCTTTCCTCTCATCTCTCACTCTCCCCTTTCCCTCATCTCTCCACCCTTCTCTCCCTGCAGTGCTGTAATCTACTTCTAGTAGAAACCATGAAGGATCCCCTGTGTTTTAAGGTGTCCGATCAGACCATCCCCAAACAGCAGCACATTGTACAGGTACAAGTAAACCACTATCAAATTACAAGTAAAACACTATAAAAGAACAGGGCATTGTATTGTGTCAGACCAGTGTACCTAAACTACCCTCCTACCCATGTTACAGACCAAGAACCAGGAGGAGAAACGCCTTTGGCTGCACTACCTCAAGAGACTGATAGTGGAGAACCATCTTGCCTCTCTACCCCAGAAGGTAAGGCTTACTGTACATTACTGTAAATGCTGCCGATATGAATGGCAATACTTTTTAGCCAAATATAACACTGAAGGCTTTGGCTAAACTGAAACGGATAATATTGTAATCACACTGTTAGGTTGTGCTGCCACCTCATGTCTGTTTAAAGTTAATGTGAACACTGTCGCAAGTTGAACAATCATTGAAATACCATACATGTATTTTTCAGGCAAGGCAGGTACTAGGTGACAACTTCTGTCAATGTGAGTTCCACGTCATTTCAAACCATCATACTTTCACACACCTACACTTTTCACTTTCAATTTACACTGTAAAAAACAACAACAAAAAAACTATTTATTTAAATTAAAAAATGACACTGTATATGACACCAATCGTGCACAGCTTACAATCATGCACAACTTAGTAACTTGCAATTTCTATTTCAAAGCTCCTCAGTTTGATCAGGATCATTTAAAAAAGTCATCTCCAAGATGCGATGAATACTATCGAGGAAGACGCCAATCAGGTCAGGACATACTTACCTGTAATACACCTAGTATCTAATTTGTGCGTGAACCACTTTTTGTTTTAATTGGAACCACTTTTATTTCTGTTAGATATCTTTACTGGTTTTAAGCACATTCAAACCCCAAAGTTGAATGAGTGTGATGGCTTCTTCTTTGTCATAAATCTAACAAATAACAAAGGCCTTTTGCCATATGCCTGTCTGGTCTGTGTTTGCTGCGTTAACTTAATTATGTGTGTATGTGTGTGTGTGTGTGTATGTCCAGAGACCCCAGAGTTCATCTACACCCCAGAGAAGGCCAAGAAGAGCCTTCCCCTGCTTCTGGAGGGGAACCTGTCCTACCGCCGCGGCAGGAGGCAGTCCGGTGAGACTTCATGTCTATAGACCAGGGCCTGTATCCACAAAACGTTTCAGAGCAGGAGTGCTGATCTAGGATCAGTTTAGCCTTTTAGATCATAATGAATAAGATTATATGGACAGATCCTAAATCAGCATTCCTACTCAGTAGGCAGTCAGGTGAGACCTCATGTCAATAGCCCAGGGCCCACATTCATAAAGAGTCTCAAAGCAGAAGTGCTGATTTAAGTATCAGTTTTGCCTTTTGGATCATATTTGAATAATTGTACATGAACAAGAAGGACCTGATCCTGGATCAGCACTCCTACTCTGAGACGCTTTATGAACGAGGGCCCAGAGAGGAATCACCCACGGCACATGACTTGGACTAAACATACAGTTAGCTGGGAAATTTGCATAAATGTAATAATTGGAAATGACTCATTCTTGAATGCTTATGGCTGTTTCTTTCCAGCTCCAACTAAAGACTTTGAAACATCATTTCATGGTGAGAGTGGTGAGAATGCTTCTTAAAGGATTTTTGTTTATATTGTTTCCTGGTAGTGACTCAGTCTGTCAGGACTGAAACATTTAGTATGTTTTTAATGGAAAGTAAACACACACTTCTTTGTTTCCCCCAAACAATTTCTATCTTCTCATGGAATCCAGTCTCTTCAAAGGTAAGCTTGATTCAGACTTGTTCCTCCCTTAACCACCCACACAACTGTCATACACATCAATCGTCAGATGATATCTCATTGGCAAGAATTACTTGGCAAGAATTACTATGAGCAATGCCTTGTTGACGTTAGAAATGCTATTGAGTAGTACTACACCTTCCCTTCCTGACATTCTCTGTTTCCGTGTTGATACGCATGTCCATCTCCACAGGCTGGCAGCGAGGGGGAGCTGTGTCATGGGGCAGATAGCCTGGGATCCTCAGGCAGCACCAACACCCTGGCCTCCTCTGTGATCGAGGTGGAGGCTGAGGCAGAGCGGCCGGACACCTGCCTGGGCCTGGAAGAAGAGGATCTATCCCCCCTGAGCCTCCCGCCCACCCTCTCCATCACTGAGGAGATCATGCAGTTCATCAACCAGAGCCGCATGCGAGAGGGCATGGCCGAACTCAAGCATGACGCAGTATGGCTGGGCTATACTGTCTTTCACAATTCACATATTATTAAACAGTTGCTATGGATTTGAAGCAACCTGTGCCACTTGTCTAGTCACTAGACATTCGTATCTAGTTTTATGAGCTATCAATTCCTTCCTGAGTTAGTGCTGCATTACTTTACCATGTACATATAGTAGGAGCTGCAGGGATGACTTTTTTGAGTCTGTTTCTGTCTCTCCACAGGATCCACCCCGGGATGAGTCTCTGGAGGACCAAACAACTGAGCCACATCCATGTCCAGTTGCTCAGCAAGGAAATGACCAGCCGCTTGCTTCCTCTACAGAGGAGACTTATGAGTCGCAAGACCCCCATCCCAATAGTCCAGAAGAGATAACAGTACAACTGGAGGGGAGCAGAAGCAAAATGGAAGACCAAACTCTTCCACCCCGTCTGGCCAGTGAGTCCTCAGAGGAGGGTGGTCGTGAAGGGGGAGAGTCAACACCTTTGCCAGCTGATGTCATAGAGGAGATGCTTCAGGAGGAGAGCACATCAGCCAAAGAAACCGAGACAGTTGGGGAAAGAATTGCATCAGAGGTGGAGGACGAGCAAACGATCAAAACCGCGACACCACTCTCTCCTGTAAGCCTCCCTGACAAAAGGGAGAGGGAGAAAGAACTCTGCTTTGACCTCCCAAATGAGGACAAGCACTCAGAAGCTCCTCTCTCTCCTCTCTCCGTCCCAGCGCACACTGTACAGAGCCCTCTGGCGCCCAAGAAAGAGACCCAGCTCACCAAGTCCGACAGGCAGATCATCGAGAAGATCCGTAGCTACTACGAGGCGGCTGAGGCCGAGGCAGGAGAAGCAGGAGAAGGTGACAGCAGCCCCACCCCCAGGAGAAACAGCTTCTCCCTCATTATCCCCACCGGCCTGGTCAAAGACTCTGTGTCCCGCTTTGCTGTCTTTGGCCACCAGGACAGCCTGTGTGACTCGGAGAGCGGGCGCTCCGATGGCGGGGCAGAACCAGAGCCTGAGTCAGAGCTGCCCTCCCCTCTTCTGTCAGTGCCTGGCCAGGGAGAGGGCATCCTCAGCCCAGACTGTTCCTCCACTTCTGCTGCTGGTTCCCAGGAAGAGCACAGCCAGGCACCAGGTCAGGGTGAGCCTGTTGTGGAGGAATGTAGCAAGTTTGAGCATGGGAGCGAGCTCCTCCCCTACACAGAGCTGATGAAGGAGTGGAAAGAGAAGGAGAAAGAGAAAGTAGGAGCTGCTGTTAGTATAGAGAGTGAAATCATACCAAACCTGTCTACAGACATCACCAAAGAGCCCTCATGCAGTGATGAAGCAGCCAAAGTGATCACAAAAGACCAGCAAGTAATCAACGGCCACGGACCAAGTTCGGACTCCACTGTCCCTCCACCTACAGGCCTCCATGACAGTAAGACTGCCCCAGTGTCCCAGGTTGGGTGGGGCAGAATCAGAGACAGGAGCTTCCCCACTGGGAACCTAGACGGCCTACCCAGCCAGATCAAGGTGGGCCACTGGTCCCGCCACTGTAAGATGGTGTCCTCCAGCCGGACCCTGTACGAAGGGGCAGCGGTCGCAGACGTGGCGGGGATAGGCCTGTTCGAGGCCAGCCCCGGTGATCCATGTCTGGTGGAGAACTCTGAGAGGATCCTCAGTAAGGTTCAAATGCTGGCTTGCATGTACAGTGCCAAGGCCAGCAGCATGAAGGTGCCACTTCACCACAAGAGGGTGTGTGTGGGCCTTGCACCGTGGACCACCACCACCAGGCACAGTGTCCCTCCTCAGGCCCAGCTGCCACAGCAGCATCATGGGGAGAAGATTACAATAAAGAGAGCTCAGAGCCATTCCACTGGTCAGTACCTTTTAACATCCTGTAGAAATGGCTATGATTTGATTTAATAGTGTAGAAGTGATGAGATCTGAAGACTTGTTGGTGTCTTATTGTTGATTTTTTTCTGAATTGTTTTACTAAACACTACTAAATAATGGAATAAAACGTAGAAACTGTGATTTAACATGTTTGATAGTGAAGGTAAAGCCTTCATATGGTTGGTCAGGAAACACAACGAATAAAACATGACATGTAAAGCCTCCATATTGTTTATCAGTGAATGACAGTGTTTGGACTGATTTTTTTGGTTTACAGGTTGCCAGGAGATTGCTTCAGTTTCCTCAGAACCCCAGCTCTTTGGCCACGTCCTTGTCAGTGAACAGCTGTCCCCCACCTACCGCCAGCAGGAGAATAGCTGCGTCCTGGCCGGACCCAGGGACAGTGTTTCCAACCTGGGATCCACGTCCTTTGCCTCTCCCCACTCCTCCCCTCTGACCACCCCACCAAAAACCACTCAGGTTGGGCCTGAGGAGGTAGTGACGACTGCTGTGGAGGGGAAGCTTATGGAGAACCAGTCTGAGGAAGTAATCTCAGAAGCTGAGATGCGGAGGCCTCACCCCAAGTGGGGCTCCCCAGGCCAGGAAGGCCCCATCCAAGGGGTAGGGATGGAAGTTCCAGCTGATGGTCATTCAGGGACCCCAGAGATGTCTGTGAATCTCAGCAGGACTCGGGCAGAGCAGAAAGGACATCATCTGTACTCCATCAGGGAAGATCCTGCTCTTGGGGCAGCAGCAGCCTCTTTTGCAGGCCCATGTGGGAACAAAGACAGATCTCCAGGGATTGGAGCTGCAGAGGAGCTGCAGAAGACCATTCAACAGCAGGCTCCAACTGAACCAGAGAAAAGCCAGGTGGTGAAGCCAGACAAAGACAGTTTAAACACCAAGATAATGTCGCCTTATGTGGCCAGTGGGGCTGAGAGGAGGAGCTCACCCCAGATGGCCCCTAGTCATCAAAGCAAAGCTGAATCTACCAAAGAGAAGTCACGAGATGGCACTCTAGATGATCGGGATGTTTCACCTGCAGCGCCAAAGATTTCCCCTCACATCTCCAACATACCCACACAACAGAAGTCCATTTCTGGGCTAACTGAGGGGTCAAACTCCTTAGTGTGGCGTCCCACTCAGTCACCTATGACTGAACCCATGCAAGCAACACATACATCTGGTCAGAGAGTCAAGGAGAGTCAAGTCCCAGAGGATTCCAAAGGAAAAGAGGGGGGCATGGTTCCCCATCCGTGGTCATCACACCAAAGCTCGACGCCTACACCTCCGCCAGGGGTGCAGTCCTCCGACTCTCTGCCTAAATTCACCAACCAAAGACCACCCAATCTGCACCTGCCCACTACCATGGGCAGAAGGAGCCTTCCTATGAATTTGAATGGATCAAACAACGCCACACTCCCCAGCCAAAGGTACAGTATTTAATAGGACTTAATAATACAGTTAGTAACACAATTTCACCAGTCCATTGCTTAATTCTTCCACTAAGAGTTCTTGTAGATAATAAGCAGAATCTGCCGCACACCCAAAACCGATTTGTGAAGGTGCTGGAGGCTAAATGCAAAACTGGAGAAACATTAAAGAAATGTGCATCTGACTGGAAGTGTGCAGATACTTTTTCCTGTTTCTCCACTAAGAGTTCTGAAAGAAATTCCATGAATCAGATAATACAGTGTTATTCACAGAGTAGATGGAAAGAAAGCATTTGAGTGAAATGCTCTATGCACTGTGATTTACAGTGCCTTCATAAAGTATTCATACCTCTTTACTTATTCCACATTTTGTTGTGTTACAGCCTGAATTCAAAATGGATTAATTAAATAAAAAAATCTCACCCATCTACACAAAATACCCCATAATGACAAAGTGAACACGTTTTCAGAAAGTTTAGCAAATGTATTAATAATGAAATACAGTAATATCTCATTTACATACAATACCAGTCAAAGGTTTGGACACACCTACTCATTCAAGGGTTTTTCTTCATTTTAACTATTTTCTACATTGTAGAATAATGTTGAAGACATCAACACTATGAAATAACACATATGGAATCATGTAGTAACCAAAAAAGTGTTAAACAAATCAAAATATATTTTATATTTGAGATTCTTCAAAGTAGCCACCCTTTGCCTTGATGACAGCTTTGCACACTCTTTGCATTCTCTCAACCAGCTTCACCTGGAATGCTTTTCCAACAGTCTTGAAGGAGTTCCCACATATACTGAGCACTTGTTGGCTGCTTTACCTTCACTCTGCGGTCCAACTCATCCCAAACCATCTCAATTGGGTTGAGGTCGGGGGATTGTGGAGGCCAGGTCATCTAATGCAACACTCCATCACTCTCCTTCTTGGTCAAATAGCCCTTACACAGCCTGGAGGTGTGTTGGGTCATTGTCCTGTTGAAAAACAAATGATTGTCCCACTAAGCCCAAACCAGATGGGATGGTGTATCGCTGCAGGATGCTGTGGTAGCCATGCTGGTTAAGTGTGCCTTGAATTCTAAATAAATCACAGACAGTGTCACCAGCAAAGCACCCCACACTATCACACCTCCACCTCCATGCTTCATGGTGGGAACTACACATGCGGCGGTCATCCGTTCACCTACACTGCGTCTCACAAAGACACAGCGGTTGTAACAAAAAATCTCAAATTTGGACTCCAGAACAAAGGACAGATTTCCACCGGTCTTATGTCCATTGCTCGTGTTTCTTGGCCCAAGCAAGTCTCTTCTTATTATTGGTGTCCTTTAGTAGTGGTTTCTTTGCAGCAATTCGACCATGAAGGCCTGATTCACGCAGTCTCCTCTGAACAGTTGATGTTGAGATGTGTTTGTTACTTGAACTCTGTAAAACACTTATTTTGGGCTGCAATTTCTGAGGCTGGTAACTCTAATGACCTTATCCTCTGCAGCAGAGGTAACTCTGGGTCTTCCTTTCCTGTGGCGGTCCTCATGAGAGCCAGTTTCATCATAGCGCTTGATGGTTTTTGCGACTGCACTTGAAGAAACGTTCAAAGTTCTTCACATTTTATGGATTGACTGACCTTCATGTCTTAAAGTAATGATGGACTGTCGTTTCTCTTTGATTATTATTTGAGCTGTTCTTGCCATAATATCATAATATGGACTTGGTCTTTTACAAAATTGGGCTATCTTCTGTATAACCCCCCCCCCAACCTTGTCACAACACAACTGATTGGCTGAAACGCGTTAAGAAGGAAAGAAATGTCGTATAAATATTTGACTCAAAAGTAGTCACCTCAAAAATATCTCTCAAGAAACTGGAGCTTGTGAATCCAAAAATTAGGCTTTATTATTGCGTAACAAAGCCGAGCTTGCTCCATGCAACAACTGGCTCTCCTTGGCTCAAAGATCTCCTTTTATACAAATACAAATGCACAATCATGCTTACATAGCATATACAGTTACTCTCCTTAGGGCAAATGATTAACTTATTTTAGTGCCACTCTACCCTTATCTTTCAACGTCCAGATGTCACATGTGGTTTACTCCAAAAGGCCATGGGCGCTTTTCCATATGAGGCCTTTTCCCTTATCTCATTATATTGGTGGTGTGGCTCAGACACTTTCTTAAAAAATAATATACATACATTCATTAAAGCACAGTTACACACTGCATTGATTATATTCCTTATTTAGGCATGCGTCTGGATTATAAAATATCAATCATGTTTACTATATTTTACCTTTGACATTTCCCAACATTTTGCCTTAATGATACATAAAGTATTTCTATATATTCTCCCCTTTGGGACTTCCAACAAAGTCCCAACAGTACAAAGATTAACTTTAAAATGAATGTAAGCCTGTGCATTTACTTATTCTTAGCCTTGCCACATGTGGTTACCTTTACATGTATATTTTAAACCAATATATCTTCCTCATTGTTAGACCCATCCTGATGAGGACCCAGAGCCCAGTCAGGTATTGGATACAAGTCTAAAAGTTTTTCCTCTAAATTAACCTCCAAGTTTTTCTGTTGAGCTTTGTAACCATGGCAGGCCCATCCACCCCCAGGAACAACACCATACAGACATTCAGGATTCCCGAATGGACAGTCCATTGGTCCTCCTTTAACATTACAAGGTTTCCCATATTTATTAACATACTGTCCTGGAGCTCCCTGAACTGGATGTATTTCTTTGTAAACATTGCTCCCCACTTTTGTTTAGTTATAGCATTTCCCATATATGTGTTAGTATCCTAACACATCAAAATATGCAACTTTGTCTTAACAATAATATCTAGGACATGTTAAGAATGGTGTCAACATCTTTAGCATACATAACCTATTTCACCCATATCAATATAAGTATTATAACAATCAAAATAATCAAAATCAATATCTAATCCATTAATTGCAATGTCAACATCATTAGGCATTAATATTAATAACTTATTCAGATCAATCAGTCCACTTATAATTTATAATCATAATCAAATTAATTACCCAAAACAACTTTAGAATGACAATTCTTAGTTAGTCACCTTGGTTCCTTCATTCAAAGTTAAAACTCTCACCTTGGCACATATTGACACTGGCAGAATGTATATTTATTTATGTTTATTATCATAATTCTAGCATTAATTCCTCATAACGAGAATTACAACAGATCAGTATCTTAATGCATTCCTAGTCCAAATTACTATAAATTTAGCAGTGTATAATACCTCCTTAATCAACATACTACCTTAACTAACACTCCCTTCCTCTACCGGCACTCAATCTTCTGGCGTCTTCATTATGTCAGATAGCTTCATAGTTCATCTTGGATTGCCCATGACAATATCCCAATTCCAATGTCACACCTGAACCACCTCACCTCTACCCCCATTCTGTTTTGTCCATTTGCCAACCAGTATACCAGCACCATCAGAGATGGTATATTTGAATACATCTCTATTCATGCCCACTCCAATTGGACTCCTGTCACACTCTTGAGAGAAAAGGCATAAGAGAAAAGAAAAGGCAGTTGATTGCTTCGATTGGATGCTGGTTCTGATTCAGGTCTGGTAGAGGTAATGCTGGACAGGAACATCTTCAGCCGGGTAGAGTTTTTTTTGGTTTTTATTGAGGTTCACACCGTTCTGGACCGAATTATCTCTGCTATGCATCAAGACATAATCCGTTGCAACCTTGTGAAAGGACAAATCATAACAATTTAGTTGAGTTCATTTCCACCATTCTTAATACCAATTTCTAATACTTGATCCTGCTGCCTGATACATTTTTCCTTGAGGGATCCCTGTATTCCAAAGGCTACAGTGGGGAAAAAAAGTATTTAGTCAGCCACCAATTGTGCAAGTTCTCCCACTTAAAAAGATGAGAGAGGCCTGTAATTTTCATCATAGGTACACGTCAATTATGACAGACAAAATGAGGAAAAAAAATCCAGAAAATCACATTGTAGGATTTTTAATGAAATTATTTGCAAATTATGGTGGAAAATAAGTATTTGGTCAAGAACAAAAGTTTCTCAATACTTTGTTATATACACTTTGTTGGCAATGACACAGGTCAAACGTTTTCTGTAAGTCTTCACAAGGTTTTCACACACTGTTGCTGGTATTTTGGCCCATTCCTCCATGCAGATCTCCTCTAGAGCAGTGATGTTTTGGGGCTGTCGCTGGGCAACACAGACTTTCAACTCCTCCAAAGATTTTCTATGGGTTTGAGATCTGGAGACTGGCTAGGCCACTCCAGGACCTTGAAATGCTTCTTACGAAG
Organism: Coregonus clupeaformis; assembly: GCF_020615455.1. Taxonomy (NCBI): domain Eukaryota; kingdom Metazoa; phylum Chordata; class Actinopteri; order Salmoniformes; family Salmonidae; genus Coregonus; species Coregonus clupeaformis. The sequence goes on along the minus strand of NC_059196.1, from coordinate 15,213,756 downwards.
CCACTCCTTCGTTGCCCGGGCGGTGTGTTTGGGATCATTGTCATGCTGAAAGACCCAGCCACGTTTCATCTTCAATGCCCTTGCTGATGGAAGGAGGTTTTCACTCAAAATCTCACGATACATGGCCCCATTCATTCTTTCCTTTACACGGATCAGTCATCCTGGTCCCTTTGCAGAAAAACAGCCCCAAAGCATGATGTTTCCACCCCCATGCTTCACAGTAGGTATGGTGTTCTTTGGATGCAACTCAGCATTCTTTGTCCTCCAAACACGACGAGTTGAGTTTTTACCAAAAAGTTCTATTTTGGTTTCATCTGACCATATGACATTCTCCCAATCCTCTTCTGGATCATCCAAATGCACTCTAGCAAACTTCAGACGGGCCTGGACATGTACTGGCTTAAGCAGGGGGACACGTCTGGCACTGCAGGATTTGAGTCCCTGGTGGCGTGAGTGTGTTACTGATGGTAGGCTTTGTTACTTTGGTCCCAGCTCTCTGCAGGTCATCCACTAGGTCCCCCCGTGTGGTTCTGGGATTTTTGCTCACCGTTCTTGTGATCATTTTGACCCCACGGGGTGAGATCTTGCGTGGAGCCCCAGATCGAGGGAGATTATCAGTGGTCTTGTATGTCTTCCATTTCCTAATAATTGCTCCCACAGTTGATTTCTTCAAACCAAGCTGCTTACCTATTGCAGATTCAGTCTTCCCAGCCTGGTGCAGGTCTACAATTTTGTTTCTGGTGTCCTTTGACAGCTCTTTGGTCTTGGCCATAGTGGAGTTTGGAGTGTGGCTGTTTGAGGTTGTGGACAGGTGTCTTTTATACTGATAACAAGTTCAAACAGGTGCCATTAATACAGGTAACGAGTGGAGGACAGAGGAGCCTCTTAAAGAAGAAGTTACAGGTCTGTGAGAGCCAGAAATCTTGCTTGTTTGTAGGTGACCAAATACTTATTTTCCACCATAATTTGCAAATAAATTCATTAAAAATCCTACAATGTGATTTTCTGGATTTTTTTTCCTCAATTTGTCTGTCATAGTTGGCGTGTACCTATGATGAAAATTACAGGCCTCTCTCATCTTTTTAAGTGTGAGAACTTGCACAATTGGTGGCTGACTAAATCCCTTTTCCCCCACTGTATCTGTATAAATGCCACATATTTCACATTCTCCCTCCCAATTGTTTTATTTTACCACTCCTATATATTTGCTCATAGTCTATTTGACATTACTCTGGCGCTTTCCTTTTCCTTGTTCCTATTCTAACCACTAATTGCTTACCCTTCTCTCCCCATCCTGGTTGATTATACAATTGTTTATATTTAGGATTTCCTAAATATTACAAACATTCTGCTGGCCAATATGGTTTTCCGAGTTCCTTATATGACAAAAGTTGTGGTTGAATCATAGCACAGTCCTAGTAACTGTGGAGATGTTGAACTACTGTTAACTATTTAAAACGGAGATGTGGTGCATATTAGACTATTTTCTTTATTTAATTTTAATGCAATATATTGTACTCATCTATACCAATCATTGTTTAACGGCTCCTTCCATTCCCTTTCTTCTGTATTTGGTATGGCTCTAACATGTACAGGGTTTAGTGCACTTTCCCAAGGAATAACTACTCCAATAACACTAACCCCTGGACACTAAATACTACATCAAATTGTTTATCTAAGCCTTGGGCTGTTCTCCTTATGTCTATGATTCACCTGTCTCTTTCTTTCATTATCTTAAGGTCACACTACCCCATGTGACTTCCCCATACTCTGTGCTGGTTCCTCCCACACCAATAATAATTTAACCCTTGTATTTTAATAGTGATCCCTTCCTGCATTTTAGTTATGGTTCCTGCCTGTGCAAGAATATACATTTTAATCCTGTCTATATCCCCTCTATGTCTTGTTCTTCTGCTCTTTACTATTATCAGTACCCCATTCCCCTTATTCTCAGGGAACTAGTCAAGTACAGAGAAATCAATGATGAGGATTTCTGGTGCATCTTGGAGGTCTTGAAAGCAAGAACACGTAGCTCATCAGTAATTGCCATCCTGACCCATCTGATTCTCGCCAGCATCCTCAGCTCTCTCATCTCCCAGTCATCGGTTCCCTCACTCTGGTAGAATGGTTTAGATGATACCAGGTCACGCTCCCCTCTATCCATACCGCCGTTGGTGTAACCTGAACGCCGATGTATGGTCACTTTAGCTGTTATTCTTCTTCCGTCACCAGGGTCTCCGGATCAGCCAGAGTCCCTCTCAATCTATCGACATCGGTCTGCGAAGAGTGTCCTTCTACCAGCCTACCCATAGGGAAGCTCGGAGTCACTGCTACAAAGACACACAAACACAGACAAACACAAAAGACAACAATGCTACCCAATGGCGGGCCGTCTTCCTCTCCTGGTGTTGGAACACTCCTATAGTGGGAAACATGGATCTAAGTATCGGTCTCTCCCACTTTTACCATCATTGAGGTAGCCAACAACACCTGGTATGGGCCCCTCCACATATGGTCTTTCCAGCTCTTTCTTCTGTAGTCTTTTGCCATCACATAGTCTCCAGGGCGCAGAAAATACTCAAATTATCCTACTCAGTTGGGCAGAGTTATCTTCACCCATGAAAATAAAATCTTAAGAACATTGTTAGGTTAGGTGAGACACAGTATGCTACTTATGTCCTCTCATCCGTCAAGAGAAGCCTTGAGATTATGAAGCGCACTCTCTTCCAGCTTGTTGTAGTCCACTCATTTCATAGACAGACCACCATGCCTCCTATCACAAAAACAAAAAAGATTTAACCTAACCCATAACACATTATTACTACTGCTCATATCCTTAATACACCTTGCATATTTCCCCACAAAACCATTATAAAACATTAAAACCTCTGTAAGCCCAACTTCCTTCCTTGGACACATGCATCACATCATGATTCATGTGTTCAAAAAACAAAACAACAACAATATTGCCTATCAAACCAAAAATAATAACTAAACTTAAAATGACAAGCCTTGAGCATATCTTTACTTAACTATATCCCATAACACTATTCAAGGAATACCTCTCCTTCAGGACTAACTCTCTCACTTCATCCTTGTCCTGTTTGGACTAATATATAGGATTTTTTCCAAATTATAAACTTCTTCACAATTATCCTTATTATATCTAACCCCCAATTCAGCATGCCTCTAGAATTTACAGTGCGGGTGATCAGGTCACACTATAAAGCCAGGACAGATTTCAGAGGTCATTGAAATCATTCAATGAATTGTTCCATCCAATAGTATACTACTCATTAACAACCATCAAAACATTTCATAAATGTTGTATCCCGAGTGTACAGTAAGTCCTTAGTACAGCTCTTTTCAAAATAAATCACACGTATTTACTTATCCCTCAGTAAATAAAAACCCAAATGATATGTGTTTGCCCCTTTAAGATATTTCACTTCTATCTCGTGAAAAAAACTAAAATACAAATAAAAATCCTATACAGCTAACATTTCATACTAAGTGGGTTGTTTATGGTTATTTAAACACCATATAGTAAAACAATAAACAAACAAAAAATGGCCAGGCCCTATTTATAGTCTCGGAAAGTTTTTCAAAGAAAATAGAAAATCACTCCCCCCTTTATCCTGGAAGAAAAAGTACACATTTAGTTAGTTTACATTTTGATACCTCCTAACCAGTCCAAACAATCTAAATTCGAAATTCTCACTCTCTATTCACACATCTCCTAATTCTCCTACTCAGAAAACCCTCAAGAACATCACTTGTGACTGCTCCCTTCCCCGATGAATTCCACAATCCAGTGCACATAAAACGACATAAAGTCCCATAAGATTTCAACCCCCGAGGCTTTTTCGTAACCTCAAATACAGTCAATTTCTCCGTGTAAGGAATCAGTGATATTTGATCCCAAGTATCTATTAAAATATTGTTTGAGACGTGGGTCTCCTACATCTCCTTCATCATTCATTCTGTAGGGGATTTCCATCAGTCCCAGAAAAGACTCCCAACCAAGACACATCAGACATTTATCATGTTTCATTAAGTGGAATATACACCTATAACATAACAAACCCATAACCACTTTCCAGTCATCTAATAATTTCAACCTGTTGCATTGTTTTTAGTAAAAATATAAATTGTTGTGTAATCAATCCAGAACCCACAAGAAGTTAGTGCTGTCTCCTGTCCCCTAGTCCAAAATAAATGCTTCTCTAGTTATCCTGATTTGGTCCTTCCCACAAGTTCTAAGACTGCTGCCATTCAGCCAAGCTGGGCCCATTCCCTTGCCAATTACCCTGTTGTGGTTGCCTAGGCCACCACGGCTTGGTAGGACAATCCCTTCTTGTATGTCCTGATTGACTGCACCCCCAGCAGACCCCTGGTCTTCTTGGTGGTGGTGTAATTAAGCCAGCCTTGTTTGGTTCACTCTCCCTCCATTGTTATCCTTCTAGCTTTGTATCATTACTGGATTAATGACATATGTAATAACTGTTTCCCATTAGATTGTGCCTTTTTCTGATAATGTTATAATTGTAGCCTATTGCATTAATTTAGTTTAAAATACAAACTTGTTGTTGAACAAATCTAGAACCTACATTAAGTACGTACTATCCCATCAGCATAATAGTTAAAACGACCTACACTCCACTGGTCCACGTAGCAAAAACAAATTATCGTTTTAGAATTCATTAACTATTTGCATACATCACTGGTGTCACGCAAACTATAGAATAAAGTAATAACAATTAGAATTTGTCAAATAAATGTTTTCCATCCAACTATTCAAACTTGCTTCAAATATCTCTTTCAGCTCGATACAGTCAAGCAAGTACGACTCTCTTTTACCCGAGAACTAAAACATGGCATTATTAAAGTCTATTCACAACCCAACAATAACTAATAGTATTTTTGTATTCATATTATTAAAAGACGTTACTTTCATTCCAGTCTACCTAAACAATTCAAATTATGGCAATTGCCAGTCCCCTATTCAAATGTATGTAATTGTCCTTTCTGATTAGACTATAGTCACTCCTCCCTCTTTCCCGTTGAATAAGTGAGTCCTTCAGTTTGAAAAGACACAGGCTGCTAAATCGTCCAGTCTTATCCTGACTGTTCCGTCAATCTAATCAACTCACAACCATAGTTGAACTATACTAGAAAACCTAGACTCGAATCAGCGATGCAGAATCTATGCTTTATTGAAAGGACAAGTAAATCCTCCTTTATTCCAATGATAATGGTCAGTAGTTTTAGTATCTGGCACATACCACACTTTATCAGAAAATAGCTTTACAGGACTAAGATTTCACAAGCTGGAAGCTTTAACAGTCAACAAGTCAAATCTACATTAATTAATTTGGAAACAGATCTAACGAATTCAATCAAATGGATTATGTTATTTCCCCCTATTATACTAAAATTCCTTTACTATCTCACTTCTGCTTCAAAATGATAGATAGTTATCATAATGCCTACTCTTATTTCTATCAATGATCTATGTACTTTCTCCCACCCCTCACGTACGTCTATGTTTTTGGGGATGCAAGTCAGCACCTATTATTTTATCCAATCCCTCGTAATAAATTACACTCACATAAAATTCATTATATTCTAATATATTCACATCAACCAAACCATTCATGTTTCTAATGATTCTTTATTACCACAAATCAGTTAATCATAATCTAGTCTCAGCGGAACAACAACTAATTACACAAATCCTTCCCCTCAGTCATAGAATCCTCCCAGAATTCACTGATCTTACAAAATTCTATGACAGGCATTGTTGTACGAAACTCCAAGATATCATTTACATGAAAAGCTTATTATTCAAACTTATATATAATTATCATACACACCTCTATATCTCATCATTCAAACTTCAGAGTGCGACTCATTTACACCATTATACCATTCTCATTCCACATTCACACAATGTTGTTCTCAAACGCGCTTAATTACTATTTGTATAACCTACAGGAATATTTTATTCTATCAAAGGGCCCAAATTTGGAATGTTAACCCTATCCCAGTTATTATTTTACTGTAGTCAATTTATCACAATACTACATCACCTCTAAAGTTTCCAAATATAATGTCAGAAACACACCCTAAAAGATTGACCAAAATACAATGCATAGACGTCATATGATCACACCGGTACACGTGACCTGTTCCTCCAACAGGATTTCTCATACCCCTCCTAGTAATGTGAATTTTCCACTCAGTTGGTAAATGTATATCCACATAACATAAATTCTTCTCTTTCCTTTTTGAACATGTTGAGTACTTATTTTTCTCTTTTTCTTTTGGCGCTTCTCTTCTTTCCTGTGTCTTTTGCTTTATGGTTCTTTATCAGTGTTTCCATTTCCTCACACACCGAGACATCAAATGTTCCTCCTTCTGCTCATTTGGTGCCCATTTTCCTGGTGCGTTTCTCCCATTTTTCAGATGTTTTCGCTATTTCTTCCTTGCCTAAGGGATACTTAGCACTCAGTATTTCTACCGCCTATAATTTTAACTTCCTTTTAAATCTATTTTAGTATTCGTCCTATTTATTTATTTATTTATTTCTCCTTCTTTATTCTTTTTATATTAGTATTCACTTTTATTGTTAAACTATTTGTGCTTCTTTGATTATTGTTTGGTCAGAACTTATTTATTATTAATGGGCATTTGACAGTCTCTTTATGTAATAATAATATAATATCTCCTGATGTCCACTTTTATTTTGTGTGGAACACCTCATGAATCTTTCCCTTGCTAGTGTTTTTTCTTAGCTTTAAATCACTCAGCTATACAGTGGGGAAAAAAGTATTTAGTCAGCCACCAATTGTGCAAGTTCTCCCACTTAAAAAGATGAGAGAGGCCTGTAATTTTCATCATAGGTACACGTCAACTATGACAGACAAAATGAGAAAAAATTTTCCAGAAAATCACATTGTAGGATTTTTAATGAATTTATTGGCATATGATGGTGGAAAATAAGTATTTGGTCAATAACAAAAGTTTCTCAATACTTTTGTTATATACCCTTTGTTGGCAATGACACAGGTCAAACGTTTTCTGTAAGTCTTCACAAGGTTTTCACACACTGTTGCTGGTATTTTGGCCCATTCCTCCATGCAGATCTCCTCTAGAGCAGTGATGTTTTGGGGCTGTCGCTGGGCAACACAGACTTTCAACTCCCTCCAAAGATTTTCTATGGGGTTGAGATCTGGAGACTGGCTAGGCCACTCCAGGACCTTGAAATGCTTCTTACGAAGCCACTCCTTCGTTGCCCGGGCGGTGTGTTTGGGATCATTGTCATGCTGAAAGACCCAGCCACGTTTCATCTTCAATGCCCTTGCTGATGGAAGGAGGGTTTCACTCAAAATCTCACGATACATGGCCCCATTCATTCTTTCCTTTACACGGATCAGTCGTCCTGGTCCCTTTGCAGAAAAACAGCCCCAAAGCATGATGTTTCCAACCCCATGCTTCACAGTAGGTATGGTGTTCTTTGGATGCAACTCAGCATTCTTTGTCCTCCAAACATGACGAGTTGAGTTTTTACCAAAAAGTTATATTTTGGTTTCATCTGACCATATGACATTCTCCCAATCCTCTTCTGGATCATCCAAATGCACTTCAGACGGGCCTGGACATGTACTGGCTTAAGCAGGGGGACACGTCTGGCACTGCAGGATTTGAGTCCCTGGCGGCGTAGTGTGTTACTGATGGTAGGCTTTGTTACTTTGTTCCCAGCTCTCTGCAGGTCATTCACTAGGTCCCCCCGTGTGGTTCTGGGATTTTTGCTCACCGTTCTTGTGATCATTTTGACCCCACGGGGTGAGATCTTGCGTGGAGCCCCAGATCGAGGGAGATTATCAGTGGTCTTGTATGTCTTCCATTTCCTAATAATTGCTCCCACAGTTGATTTATTCAAACCAAGCTGCTTACCTATTGCAGATTCAGTCTTCCCAGCCTGGTGCAGGTCTACAATTTTGTTTTTGGTGTCCTTTGACAGCTCTTTGGTCTTGGCCATTGTGGAGTTTGGAGTGTGACTGTTTGAGGTTGTGGACAGGTGTCTTTTATACTGATAACAAGTTCAAACAGGTGCCATTAATACAGGTAACGAGTGGAGGACAGAGGAGCCTCTTAAAGAAGAAGTTACAGGTCTGTGAGAGCCAGAAATCTTGCTCGTTTGTAGGTGACCAAATACTTATTTTCCACCATAATTTGCAAATAAATTCATTAAAAATCCTACAATGGGATTTTCTGGATTTTTTTTTCTCAATTTGTCTGTCATAGTTGACGTGTACCTATGATGAAAATTACAGGCCTCTCTCATCTTTTTAAGTGGGAGAACTTGCACAATTGGTGGCTGACTAAATACTTTTTTTCCCCACTGTATGTGTGTTTCTACCCCTATGAGCATTCACACACCATTCACTCTTCCTCTCCTGGTGCGAGACCGGGTGCGTCCTTCTTACCAGGTTACACTTAAGTAACGGTCCAGGAAAGGTGCGCCAACCTTTCTCCACCAAAGACAGAAACTTCAAACGACCTCAAACACAGTTTCTCTCCTCAACACAGAAAATAAGCTATTATCTGCAGGATTTCTTATTATTCTCATTCATACAGATGAGTAGCCACCCGTGCCCAAATGAATCAGACAGTTAAATGACTCACAGTAGCCCAAGCAAACCACTCATCCACATGAGATGATCAGACCTACTATATCTAACACTTTCTCTATATTTTGAAGCCTTAGTGGCTGTTTAACCCGTTCACCTACTCTGGATGACCGGTGTTAACTCCAATTTATGTCACCTACTCCGGATGACCTATCTTTTTACCTGATCGACCCTTTCTGATTCACTTCCCGACACAAGAAAGACGATTTTATACAGGATTTCTATCTACCTATATAGCCCTCTAGGTGATTCACTTCCTCGACACACCCTTTCTGGACTTCTATCTTACACTTTCCTAAGCGACGTGTAAATTCGGCCCTTTCTTCTGACACAGAAAAAAGCGGTATTACACAGGATTTCTGCCTACCTAAGTGGCCCTCTAAACGATACACTTCCTCGACACGTTTAGAGTGGTATCTGTAGGGCTTTGACCAATTTATTATCTGATCGTTCAAACAGATGGACAGCCGCCTGTGCCAAAGCAACCCAGACAAAGCGATCAGCAGGATGAATCAAATGAATTGAACAGACGGTTCAGACGAACAACAGAGTGACATCGACATGTATTCTTAAATCCAAAAGCTCCCAGTCTCTAATTTTCTGGTTCTTAAATTTGGAGACCTACTTGGTATTCTGCGGCTGAGGCCGGGCCCCGGATCGAACCACACAAACTTTATACTATATAAGTAAGAACTTGGCTTACCTTTTTTAAAAGCGGCCGCTTTGTTTGTATGGTCCGTCCAAGCCGTTTCACAGCCGCATATGTCCACCGTCTCTGGTCCCTGTTTCCAACTCCTGGCAACGCTCGCCATTTATGTCGTATAAATATTTGACTCAAAAGTAGTCAACTCAAAAATATCTCTCAAGAAACTGGAGCTTGTGAATCCAAAAATTAGGCTTTATTATTGCATAACAAAGCCGAGCTTGCTCCATGGAACAACTGGCTCTCCTTGGCTCAAAGATCTTCTTTTATACAAATACAAGTGCACAATCATGCTTACATAGCATATACAGTTACTCCCCTTAGGGCAAATGATTAACTTATTTTAGTGCCGCTCTACCCTTATCTTTCAACGTCCAGATGTCACATGTGGTTTACTCCAAAAGGCCATGGGCGCTTTTCCATATGAGGCCTCTTTCCCTTATCTCATTATATTGGTGGCGTGGCTCAGACACTTTCTTAAAAAATAATATACATACATTCATTAAAGCACGGTTACACACTGCATTGATTATATTCCTTATTTAGGCATGCATCTGGATTATAAAATATCAATCATGTTTACTATATTTTACCTTTGACATTTCCCAACATTTTGCCTTAATGATACATAAAATATTTCTATTGAAATTCCACAAATTAACTTTTAACAAGGCACACCTGTTAATTGAAATGCATTCCAGGTGACTTCCTCGTTAATCTGTTTGAGAGAATGCCAATAGTGTGCAAAGCTGTCATCAAGGCAAACGGTGGCTACTTTGAAGAATCTCAAATATAAAATATATTTTGATTTGTTTAACACTTTTTTTGGTTACTACATGATTCCATGTGTGTTATTTCATAGTTTTGATGTCTTCACTACTATTGTACAATGTAGAAAATAGTAAAAATAAAGAAAAACCCTGGATTACAGCTGTGAGTCTTTCTGGGTAAGTCTCTAAGAGCTTTGCACACCTGTATTGTACAATATTCGCTAATTATTCTTTTTTAAATTCTTCAAGCTCTGTCAAGTTGGTTGTTGATCATTGCTAGACAGCCATTTTCAAGTCTTGCCATAGATTTTTAAGCCGATTTAAGTCAAAACTGTAACTAGGCCACTCAGAAACATTTAATGTCGTCTTGGTAAGCAACACCAGTGTATATTTGGCCTTGTGTTTTAGGTTATTGTCCTGCTGAAAGGTGAATTTGTCTCCCAGTGTCTTTTGGAAAGCAGACTGAACTAGGTTTTCCTCTAGGACTTTGCCCGTGCTTAGCTCTATTCTGTTTATTTTCATCCTAAAAAAAACTCCCTAGTGCTTGCCGATGACAAGCCTACCCATACCATGATGCAGCCACCACCATGCTTGAAAATGTGAAGACTGGTACTCAGCCATGTGTTGTGTTGGATTTGCCCCAAACTGGCGCTTCGTATTCAGGACGTAAAGTCAATGTCTTTACCACATTTTTTGCAGTTTTACTTTAGTGCCTTAATGCAAACAGGATGCATGTTTTGGAATATGTTTTATTCTGTACAGGCTTCCTTCTTTTCACTCTGTCATTTAGGTTAGTATTGTGGAGTAACTACAATGTTGTTGATCCATCCACAGTTTTCTCCTATCACAGACATTAAACTCTGTAACTGTTTTAGAATCACCATTGGCCTCATGGTGAAATCCATGAGCAGTTTCTTTCCTCTCCGGCAACTGAGTTAGGTAGGACGCCTGTATCTTTGTAGTGCCTGGGTGTATTGATATACCATTCAAAGTGTAATTAATAGCTTCACCATGCTCAAAGGCATATTCAATGTCTGCTTTTTAAAAATCCAATCTACCAATAGGTGCCCTTCTTTGCGAGGCATTGGAAAACCTCCCTGGTCTTTGTGGTTGAATCTGTGTTTGAAATTCACTGCTCAACTGAGAGACCTTACAGATACAGTTGAAGTCGGAAGTTTACATACACCTTAGCTAAATACATTTAAACTCAGTTTTCACAATTCCTGACATTTAATCCTGGTTAAACGGCCCTGTCTTAGGTCAGTTAGGATCACCACTTTATTTTAAGAATGTGAAATGTCAGAATAATAGTAGAGAGAATTATTTATTTCAGCTTTTATTTCTTTCATCACATTCCCAGTGGGTCAGAAGTTTACATACACTCAATTAGTATTTGGTAGCATTGCCTTTAAATTGTTTAACTTGGGTCAAACGTTTCAGGTAGCCTTCCACAAGATTCCCACAAAAAGTTGGGTTAATTTTGGCCCGTTCCTCCTGACAGAGCTGGTGTAACTGAGTCAGGTTTGTAGGCCTCCTTGCTCGCACACGCTTTTTCAGTTCTGCCCACAAATGTTCTAAAGGATTGAGGTCAGTGCTTTGTGATGGCCACTCCAATACCTTGACTTTGTTGTCCTTAAGCCATTTTGCCACAACTTTGGAAGTATGCTTGGGATCATTGTACATTTGGAAGACCCATTTGCGACCAAGCTTTAACTTCCTGACTGATGTCTTGAGATGTTGCTTCAATATATCCACATAATTTTCCTTCCTCATGATGCCATCTATTTTGTGAAGTGCACCAGTCCCTCCTGCAGCAAAGCACCCCCACAGCATGATGCTGCCACCCCCGTGCTTCACGGTTGGGATGGTGTTCTTCGGCTTGCAAGCAACCCCCTTTTTCCTCCAAACATAACGATGGTCATTATTGCCAAACAGTTCTATTTTCATTTCATTAGACCAGAGGACATTTCTCCAAAAAGTACGATCTTTGTCCCCATGTGCAGTTGCAAACCGTAGTCTGGCTTTTTTATCGTGGTTTTGGAGCAGTGGCTTCTTCCTTGCTGAGCGGCCTTTCAGGTTATGTCAATATAGGACTCGTTTTACTGTGGATATAGATAATGCTGTACCTGTTTCCTCCAGCATCTTGTTGTTCTGGGATTTATTTGCACTTTTCACACCAAAGTATGTTCATCTCTAGGAGACAGAACACATCTCCTTCCTGAGCGGTATGACGTCTGTGTGGTGTTTATACTTGCGTACTATTGTTTGTACAGATGAACGTGGTACCTTCAGGCATTTGGAAATTGCTCCCAAGGATGAACCAGACTACAGTCTACAATTTTCTTTCTGAGGTCTTGGCTGATTTTATTTTATTTTCCCATGATGTCAAGCAAAGAGGCACTGGGTTTGAAGGTAGGCCTTGAAATACATCCACAGGTACACCTCCAATTGACTCAAATTATGTCAATTAGCCTATCAGAAGCTTCTAAAGCCATGAAATCATTTTCTGGAATTTTCCAAGCTGTTTAAAGGCACCGTCAACTTAGTGTATGTAAACTTCTGACCCACTAGAATTGTGATACTGTGAAATAATCTGTCTGTAAACAATTACTTGTGTCATGCACAAAGTAGATGTCCTGACCGACTTGCCAAAACTATAGTTTGTTAACAAGAAATTTGTGGAGTGGTTGAAAAACGAGTTTTAATGACTCCAACCTAAGTGTATGTAAACTTCCGACTTCAACTGTAATTGAATGTGTCGGGTACAGAGATGAGGTAGTCATTAAAAAAATCATGTTAAACACTATTATTGCACACAGAGTCCATACAACGTATTATGTGACTTGTTAAGCACATTTGTACTCCTGAACTTATTTAGGCTTGCCATAACAAAGGGGTTGAATACTTACTAACTCAAGTAATTTCAGCTTTAACTTTTTTATTAATTTGTAAAAATTTCTAAAAACATATTTCCACTTTGACATTATGGGGTATTGTGTGTAGGCCAGTGACACAAACTCTCAATTTAATCAATTTAAAATTCAGGCTGTAACACAACAAAATGTGAAAACACACATAAATCACTATGTGTTGGCATGATTGTCCACTGCTTTAGAGGTCATATCGAGTGGTAAAATGTTCCATAGTTCCTATTTGGCTGTATAATAATAAATACAAAAATGGTTTAGTTTTGTATTCATCGCAGCTAAGAGCTGAATTGCATATTCAAAAGTACAAACGTACTGTCAAAGTAGCTTATTTTCACAAGACTGAGCCATCGCAGCCTGCAGTCCTCTCCTCTCAATTCTGCTTCTCCTCAAACCAGTGTTGTGGTTGTGGCATTAATTTGTCCCTCCAGGATTTCGCAGGGATTTTTTTTGGTGATACTTTGCATGGCAATATGCAGTGATTTAGTCGAATTTGTAGCGAAAATGAAGGAAAAAAGTTGGCTTGATTGAACCGTATTATGCAGTGATTGGTTGAAATTCCGAGCCCTCTTTTTGTACTGCGGTGATGGGTCAGTTTTATGTGATAATATTGTGATGATTTGGCTGTTTTATGCAGAAATAGTGCAGTGATTGGTCAAATTTGCAAGCCCTGTGTGAAATTGTTGATTTTGCTCAAAATGTTGCCATCGCAGAATCCTGGAGGGACTGATTAAACAAGTCCATTCATTTCCTCTTCTCTTTCCTTTGGTTATAGGCTACCACCTGCTCCACTGAGGTCCAGAGAGCCAGGCCAGGATCCATCACTCCCATCCATCCATGCCTCAGGATTGTCCCCCGTCAGACGGCCTTCCTCCCAGCCCTCACTGGAGAGATCAGCCACCCTGCCTCCAGGTATTGGCCATCCCATGGATGCCAAGCCCCCCTCCGCCTTCAGCCCCAGCAAAAGTCTCTGCCATCGCTCTCCCTCCCCCATCAGGGGACTCCCCTGCTCCTCTCCCACCCCTTCTGCCTTGACCAAGTCCCTGGCTGCATCCTGCATCAGCCAGTCCATCAGCCAGAGTCTGGCCAAGAAGAACGCTCGCCTCCAGGGCCAGGCCACCCCTCCCCCAGACAGTCCAGCCTCTCTAGCCCCCGCTCCCACTGCATCCCCACTCAGGATGAGGTCTCCCTCCCCCAAACTCACCTCTGGCCCCGGCGGCCCCCCTCTGAGTCCTGGCCATGCCCATGCTTCCTACTCCAGAGATGGCAGCGAGTGTCCCCCTTTTCCTCTCCGGTCTACTTCACTCCGCTCCAGCCCATGCCCATGCCCATCCCCATCCCCAGCCCTGTCCCCCCCACCATACCGCAGCCAGCGCTCAGTCTCCCCAGTCAGCTTGCATCACACCACCTCTTCCTCTGCCTCTCCACAGCCCAGGCCTGCTGCCCTAGACCAGCCACGTCATATTGGTTTGAATGGAAACAGCAACAACAATAACAACAACAACAATAACACCACTAACGGAGGATGGGCCATGAATCACCGGATGCCACCGTTAGTGTGTGCCAATAGTATACCACACCCCCATGATTCTCTTTGGAGTGGTTCTACTCACACTCCCAACAGGGTGGCAAGGCCCTTCTCTGCCTCGGAGCCCAGCTCACGAGTGCAGTCCCCCTCTCCCTCCCCATCTCCATTCAGCAGGATCTGCTCCCCTCCCCCAGTCCAGAATCATACAGGCCCTCTGATGAACAAGCCCCCCAACCCTAGAAGCACCCGGACAGGAGGGGCTAGCCCCTTCAACCACCTGGGCCTCTCCCTGGAGCTCCCCAGGGCCTCCTCAGCCTGCTCCTCAGGCATCAACTCCCCTCGTATTACCTCCCCTCCGCCCATTGGGGTTCCTGCCAATGTGTGGGGAGTCGCCGCTCCTCAGCCGCGGAATGCCAAATTGGCATTTCCTTCCTCCTCCATAGCCTCAGCCACATGGAGAGATGGCTTCTCACCCTCCATGCAGAGAAGCTCCAGCACCACCTCCTCTCCCCCATCTGGTTTCTCCCCATGCTCTCCAACCCCTTCTCAGAACCTGCAGAGGACCAAGGGGAGCAGCCTGCCCTTCCTCAGCCTGGCTGACCAACCACCCAGCCCAGTCAGGAATGGGAGGAGGTCATGGGGGGAGAGCGGAGGGTGCAGGGCTGTGGGTGCAGAGCAGGAGTCTGGGCTGATGAGCCCCCGAGGGGGATCCTACTTCTACAGCGGCTCCTACAGTGGCTCCCCATCCTGCCTTAGCCCCGGGGCCTTGTCCCCTGTCAGACTGGCCCCTGGGAAGAGCACCCACGGCGGTCAACACTTCACCAGCATTGCCTGGCCCGACGTACGAGAACTCCTGACCAAGTATGACAGTGGAGACAGCCCTGACCGGAGCGCTCCGACCTCCCCTGTCTGGCCTCAGGATGAGTGGGGTGACCCAGACCTTGGGGAGGACAGTTGCCGGAGCCGCCTGATCTGTGCAAATGTGCCTCGGGCCTCCCCAGCCCCAGACATGGGCGCACCCATCCAGTACCCTCACAGGAGTGAGCCAAAGCCAGAGGACACCTCCTCAACGCAGGCAGCCAGAAGGACTCTAAAGACTAGCTATGCTACCACTGTGAACCTGCAGATTGCTGGTAGTGGACGTATCACTTCCTTCAGCAACACCCAGGTGAGCCTGAGCCAGACCTTAGCCCCTGTGGTAGACAACAAGGGCAGACGGAGGGTCAGCATCAATGCCTGCAACCTTACCCTTCCCGTTCCCCAGAACTGCAAGAGGATGTGAGGGGCTGCGACTGGGGGACCTCCTCCAAGGTGCCTTATGCCTCAGTGAAGGTCTAAATAGGCACTTTGCCCTGAAAAAGGGGTGTTCATAGGGATCCTATGAGATATAACTCCAGGTCATATGATAATGAATTACATTAGACTTAATTGGACAGTAGACTGAATCACCTGTTCTTCCAGATGACAATCTGACAATGTCAGGGATTCTGCAACCAACTCCACATACCACCGTCCGGCCACCTATATCACTGTCCAACAGGACACCGACTGAACCCACAGACAAATTAGTTAGCCTTGAGTTAGCCTTTTATCAGTCGTTTTGTTCTTGTAAGGTTCTTTCAAAATAAATTCTGTTTATTCTGTTAAACAAAAAACAATGTATTTTTTACCAAACACCTGTGTTTATGCTTGTGGCTGGCATGGTGAAAATTGTCAATTATTTTCTTCTATTTATGAAGTAGTCTTATTTTGTCTGCATTTCTGGCACTTAATTTTATGTCTTTATTTTGCACAATGTCCTCAGCTGTGTGTGTAGTTAAGACGTGTCTGTGAAGTTAGCTTTTATTTCAGACCAAATCATGATGTTGATGTTTTTATGTATTCTAACCTATGTTTCTGTTGTAGTTTTATCAGTGGTTCATGTTGAAAAATATATAAAAATAAGGGAAGATAAGGGCAACACATTTCAGGGAAAATAAAGTGCAAGAAAATGAATGCTGTGAGTCATTCACATGCATTTTTATTGCTGCACAACACAGTGTCTTCAGGCTACAATGTCCCATTTTGATAGCATAGGCTTAGCTACTTTTTTAAGTACCCTATTTATATATCAGATTTGAAATTGTGTGAGCTCCTGTGGTCAAAAGACTCAAAAAAACAACCACTGTGTCTATTACTTATGTGCATTTCAGTTATTTGTACTCCAGTAATAATACAAAAATTAAAGACCTTTTGATGTTGTCTGTCTCCTTTATAAATCCTCCAATTATACCTTATGATATGAATTTGTCAATATCCTGGAAAACAGCTATTAACACCGAATGACAATGTTTCCATACTTACCTACTTTTCAGAAGGAAAATAGTTCCCTGGAACTGGTCGAAGTGCATGCGTCAAGGTCGATCGGAAGGGGGTGAATGATTAAGAAGAATAGTGATGGAAGTTCGGCTCTTTTTACTGACTCGGATCTTATTCGAGTCGTTTAGTCAAAATAACGAATCTTTCGACTCATTTCGTTCATTTGAGTCAGTAATGCCCAGAGCACGCAGGATCACCATCAGCACATATCTTTCGCGAACTGCAGCACCTAAAGGATTCGTTTTCGAGTTTGTTAATTAGAGGCTGTGTTGGCCGATGTTTTGGTTCTACAAAGCTGTGTCGACCATAACTTTCAATATAATTGTATTCATTCTTGCACCATGAGATCATCAGTTCTAAACCTGTCTTTTTATTCTCTATGGATGATCTATTTTGCCTGCGCGCATATATGACAGACAGTTGTTGGTCGGAGCACGTCTCCGGAGTCACCGGAGATGCCCGTATTAATCCTGCTGTAGAATTATTTGCGTCCAGCAGGTCAAACGAACGACTAAAACGAACGAGTCAATAAGAAAAATGAATCATGACTCTCGAGTCAGTAAAAAGCGTCCTTCAAAAAGAACAAATCGTTCGCGAACTGCACATCACTTATAAAGTACTGGTGTTGGGGTTGGGGTGGACTCACTAGGCTATGCTCAGAGCATAACTGAGCATGTACAATTTCAGGATTTTGTTGCAGTACAAGTAGTATAGATTTTAACTACACAATTTGAACTTCAGCTGTGGATTTTAAAGTGTCCTAGGTCGAGTCATCTGCTTCTTGACGGAATTACTTTTGTTTTCACTTTGTACCCTTCCTACGGTGCAAACTTCAGTAGTCTCTCAAGCTGATTTACCATGCCACAGTAAGTTATTGCTATATGTATGAACCAGTAGCCTACTGTAATAGAGAATAATGTTGTATTTCTTGAGAGTACCTATCCCAAATGCCACTGAAAAAACGGAACTATCTTCTTTGCATAAATCGCTCTGTGACTCAATTTTACAGTAGGCTAGGCTGTATGAGATTCTTATCATTTCCCATAAAGTAGAATTCATGAATCATGTGGTGTTTATTTAGTCTAATGGTCTGCTACCCGTTGCACACTGCTTTCAGGTGAATGTTAAACGTGCAATAATGACCAATAAATGGCACACATTGCTTACATATCTATCCTATTGCATTCTATGCTGCGGGAGGATCTCAGAAAATCGATGTTCTTCATTACTGCAATTTAGGGCAGGTTTTCTTGATTTTAGGCTCAAAAGAAGTGCATCTTCCTCGCACATGGGATTGTTCACTTTTTTTGTGTTTGGAATTGCATGGTTAGGGTATAAGGGAGTAACTAGCACCCCTGTAATTCACATTAAGACCACAAGATGTCACCAAATTATTTCCCCAACACTTTCACTGGCTGCCACTGCTCTTGCTCAACAAAAACTTCTGGAGATATTTCAACAAAACGATTTGTGGTGAATTGATCTAATTTTTAGAACATTTGAAAAAGATGTAGATATATTCCAATGAAGTTAGATCTATAATTATATACAACTAGGAAAGCCTTAAGATAAATAATCGACTTGTTTCGAGAGAAACATTTAGATAATTTTTGAGTAAAGTAGTAATATGTTGGATGAGTGTGTTGGGGGCACAGTAATTCTGCGCTCTGGCACATTCAGACGAGACTACTCTGAAATCGGAGTAGATAGCCAGACTGAATTTATGAACGCACCCAACATAAAAGCACGGGTCCAGCTATGCTCAGACACTTCTCTCCCAGTCCACAGGAGGCATAGAGCCACTTGATCCGTGAGGTGCAAGGGGAGATTTGGCAGGAGGAAACCTTAGGTCCCTTACTAATCATCAGCTTAGGTAAGTATCCTTTGGGCTGCAAAGCTCATTGGGCAAAAGTGTTCTAAATAAAAAGGAGGGCTTTTAACTATTTTTATTATTAGATGGTTATTTGTTTATTTATTAATTTTGCTATTTGATTTAGAAACATATACACTGCTCAAAAAAATAAAGGGAACACTAAAATAACACATCCTAGATCTGAATGAATGAAATCATCTTATTAAATACTTTTTTCTTTACATAGTTGAATGTGCTGACAACAAAATCATACAAAATTATCAATGGAAATTAAATGTATCAACCCATGGAGGTCTGGATTTGGAGTCACCCTCAAAATTAAAGTGGAAAACCACACTACAGGCTGATCCAACTTTGATGTAATGTCCTTAAAACAAGTCAAAATGAGGCTCAGTAGTGTGTGTGGCCTCCACGTGCCTGTATGACCTCCCTACAACGCCTGGGCATGCTCCTGATGAGGTGGCGGATGGTCTCCTGAGGGATCTCCTCCCAGACCTGGACTAAAGCATCCGCCAACTCCTGGACAGTCTGTGGTGCAACGTGGCGTTGGTGGATGGAGCGAGACATGATGTCCCAGATGTGCTCAATTGGATTCAGGTCTGGGGAACAGGCGGGCCAGTCCATAGCATCAATGCCTTCCTCTTGCAGGAACTGCTGACACATTCCAGCCACATGAGGTCTAGCATTGTCTTGCATTAGGAGGAACCCAGGGCCAACCGCACCAGCATATGATCTCACAAGGGGTCTGAGGATCTCATCTCGGTACCTAATGGCAGTCAGGCTACCTCTGGCGAGCATATGGAGGGCTGTGCGGCCCCCCCAAAAAATGCCACCCCACACCATGACTGACCCACCGCCAAACCGGTCATGCTGGAGGATGTTGCAGGCAGCAGAACGTTGTCCACGGCATCTCCAGACTCTGTCACGTCTGTCACGTGCTCAGTGTGAACCTGCTTTCATCTGTGAAGAGCACAGGGTGCCAGTGGCGAATTTGCCAATCTTGGTGTTCTCTGGCAAATGCCAAACGTCCTGCACGGTGTTGGGCTGTAAGCACAACCCCCACCTGTGGACGTCGGGCCCTCATACCACCCTCATGGAGTCTGTTTCTGACCGTTTGAGCAGACACATGCACATTTGTGGCCTGCTGGAGGTCATTTTGCAGGGCTCTGGCAGTGCTCCTCCAGCTCCTCCTTGCACAAAGGCGGAGGTAGCAGTCCTGCTGCTGGGTTGTTGCCCTCCTACGGCCTCCTCCACGTCTCCTGATGTACTGGCCTGTCTCCTGGTAGCGCCTCCATGCTCTGAACACTACGCTGACAGACACAGCAAACCTTCTTGCCACAGCTCACATTGATGTGCCATCCTGGATGAGCTGCACTACCTGAGCCACTTGTGTGGGTTGTAGACTCCGTCTCATGCTACCACTAGAGTGAAAGCACCGCCAGCATTCAAAAGTGACCAAAACATCAGCCAGGAAGCATAGGAACTGAGAAGTGGTCTGTGGTCACCACCTGCAAAACCAGTCTTATTGGGGGCGTCTTGCTAATTGCCTATAATTTCCACCTGTTGTCTATTCCATTTGCACAACAGTATGTGAAATTTATTGTCAATCAGTGTTGCTTCCTAAGTGGACAGTTTGATTTCACAGAAGTGTGATTGACTTGGACTTACATTGTGTTGTTTAATTGTTCCCTTTATTTTTTTGAGCAGTGTATATTTTTCTTTGCAACTTTGCCTAGAAGGTCAGCATCCCGGAGTTTCTTGGCAATTTCTCGCATGGAATAGCCTTCATTTCTCAGAACAAGAATATACTGAAGAGTTTCAGAAGAAAGTTATTTGTTTCTGGCCATTTTGAGCCTGTAATCGAACCCACAATTGCTGATGCTCCAGATACTCAACTAGTCTCAAGAAGGCCAGTTTTATTGCTTCTTTAATCAGCAGAACAGTTTTCAGCTGTGCTAACATAATTGCAAAAGGGTTTTCTAATGATCAATTAGCCTTTTAAAATGATAAACTTGGATTAGCAAACACAACATGCCTTTGGAACACAGGACTGATGGTTGCTGATAATGGGCCTCTGTATGCCTATGTAGATATTCCATTAAAAATCAGTTGTTTCCAGCTACAATAGCCATTTACAACATTAACAATGTCTACACTGTATTTCTGATCTATTTGATTTTATTTTAATGGACAAAAAAATGGCTTTTCTTTTGAAAACAAGGACATTTCTAAGTGACCCCAAACTTTTGAATGGTAGTGTGTGTATACAGTGGGGAAAAAAAGTCAGCCACCAATTGTGCAAGTTCTCCCACTTAAAAAGATGAGAGAGGCCTGTAATTTTCATCATAGGTACACGTCAACTATGACAGACAAATTGAGGGAAAAAAATCCAGAAAATCACATTGTAGGATTTTTTATGAATTTATTTGCAAATTATGGTGGAAAATAAGTATTTGGTCACCTACAAACAAGCAAGATTTCTGTCTCTCACAGACCTGTAACTTATTCTTTAAGAGGCTCCTCTGTCCTCCACTCGTTACCTGTATTAATGGCACCTGTTTGAACTTGTTATCAGTATAAAAGACACCTGTCCACAACCTCAAACAGTCACACTCCAAACTCCACTATGGCCAAGACCAAAGAGCTGTCAAAGGACACCAGAAACAAAATTGTAGACCTGCACCAGGCTGGGAAGACTGAATCTGCAATAGGTAAGCAGCTTGGTTTGAAGAAATCAACTGTGGGAGCAATTATTAGGAAATGGAAGACATACAAGACCACTGATAATCTCCCTCGATCTGGGGCTCCACGCAAGATCTCACCCCCGTGGGGTCAAAATGATCACAAGAACGGTGAGCAAAAATCCCAGAACCACACGGGGGGACCTAGTGAATGACCTGCAGAGAGCTGGGACCAAAGTAACAAAGCCTACCATCAGTAACACACTACGCCGCCAGGGACTCAAATCCTGCAGTGCCAGACGTGTCCCCCTGCTTAAGCCAGTACATGTCCTGGCCCGTCTGAAGTTTGCTAGAGTGCATTTGGATGATCCAGAAGAGGATTGGGAGAATGTCATATGGTCAGATGAAACCAAAATATAACTTTTTGGTAAAAACTCAACTTGTCGTGTTTGGAGGACAAAGAATGCTGAGTTGCATCCAAAGAACACCATACCTACTGTGAAGCATGGGGGGTGGAAACATCATGCTTTAGGGCTGTTTTTCTGCAAAGGGACCAGGATGACTGATCCGTGTAAAGGAAAGAATGAATGGGGCCATGTATCGTGAGATTTTGAGTGAAAACCTCCTTCCATCAGCAAGGGCATTGAAGATGAAACGTGGCTGGGTCTTTCAGCATGACAATGATCCCAAACACACCGCCCGGGCAACGAAGGAGTGGCTTCGTAAGAAGCATTTCAAGGTCCTGGAGTGGCCTAGCCAGTCTCCAGATCTCAACCCCATAGAAAATCTTTGGAGGGAGTTGAAAGTCCGTGTTGCCCAGCGACAGCCCCAAAACATCACTGCTCTAGAGGAGATCTGCATGGAGGAATGGGCCAAAATACCAGCAACAGTGTGTGAAAACCTTGTGAAGACTTACAGAAAACGTTTGACCTGTGTCATTGCCAACAAAGGGTATATAACAAAGTATTGAGAAACTTTTGTTATTGACCAAATACTTATTTTCCACCATAATTTGCAAATAAATTCATAAAAAATCCTACAATGTGATTTTTTGGAGAAAAAAAAATCTCATTTTGTCTGTCATAGTTGACGTGTACCTATGATGAAAATTACAGGCCTCTCTCATCTTTTTAAGTGGGAGAACTTGCACAATTGGTGGCTGACTAAATACTTTTTAGGGGATTTTAGCTTTTGTGCATAATTAGGGGAATGGACGGGTGGGACCTGATCCAATCCGTTTCAGACAGACAGAGGCTGTCTAGGTACGGCAAGCTGGGGCAAGCCAGCATAACCCACTGCTCACTTTACACTGCTGTAGACACAGGCAGCGGGGAATAATTAAACATTCTCCATGCATTAGCACTTTTGACATATAGGCAGCATATTTCAAAAAATGGAATGTGTGGTGCATGGATGATGTAAGCTACAGCGATAAGACTGATTAATGCCTTTTCAAATTCAGATTCAGTACCATAGCCAGCAAGGGAAGAGGAGAGGAATTGTTGTTGAATTCCTGCTGCTGTAGTATCTCTGAGGCAGATCAGAGCTCTGATGAGCAGAGGAAGGTCACAAGAAGCTGTGGACCCGTTGGCCCCTCTCACTGTGTGACATCCATCTTCCAATCATGTTGTTGTGTAGAGGAGGGGAGGGAGGGATGGGGGGATCCACATAGTAACCACTGAGTGATTTTTACTTCAGAGAGAGAGCTGTAATTTCCACATGGCACTGTTTACACACACATACCGGTATACTGTATGGCAAAGTACACAGAAATGGGCAAAGACATGCATGCAGATTTGCACAGGCACGCCAGCTAGCACACGCACGCACCCACCCAAGCACACAATAATGATAAAACACAATGTCTGACATCTCAAAATTTGGGCCAGGTGTTTTGGGACACTTTTGAGGCATTGTGCTTTTACCGGTATTTCCAGCATTGTCCACTAGTGTTGCTAGGAAATCCTAGAAAATGTTCTGTAATGGTTAAGGTGTTGGCTTGACAGTTACTGGACCTGGGTTCGAGTCCCGGTTGGGATTAACCCCAGAATTTGCTCCAATATACTTCCATTGTTGGTTTCATTGACTCTCCCCTTTAACTGTCCCAAATTGACCTATTTTTTTGCGACAACTTCTGAGTCCATTGGAGAGGATCAGCTTGAGCAAATTGAGAAGTAGAATCACTGACCTACAAATAGTATTCCCTGCAAAATAATAGGTTTTGTGCAATCCCCACACTGAACACACACGCACAACCATACATTGATTAACTGATTGTGTCAATTACAGAACATTTCCTAGGATTTCTTACCTGCAGCAACACTAGTGGACAATGCTGGAAATACCGGTAAAAGCACAGTGCCTCAAAAGGTGCCCCAAAACTCCTGGCCCTAATTATGAGATGTCAAACATTGTGTTTTATCATTATTGTATGTGTGCATGACATAATAGATTGAGGCTACTTTATATTATTTTCCTGATAAATCATGATACAACCCACTGCCAAAGAGGAAAGGATGATTCAATTACAATTTCAACTACACAGAAGGAGCACTGATGGCAAGACACCAGAGGTTGTAGGTTTACAGAGAACTGGACTATGATACACAGATTCCTCTCTGCCTGCTTTTATAAAACATGTCTCCATACAAAGTTCACCAGGGCTGATAACATTCCAAGAGAATGTATACAAAGATGGCCAAAGATACAACTCTCATTACATCTTATGTATATCCTGTGCACCAGTGGAGGCTCCTCAGAGGTGGAAGGGTGTGTCCTCCTCACTGAATTTCATAAAAATAAAAATAGTAGAACATTGAAAAAGTTATCCTTTTTAGATAAAACTATACTTAATACATTCACGTCACCAAATAATTGATTAAAACACACTGTTTTGCAATGAAGGTCTATAATAGCCTCAACAGCACTCTGTAGGGTAGCACCATGGTGTAGCCAGAGGACAGCTAGCTTCCGTCCTCCTCTTGGTACATTGACTTCAATACAAAACCTAGGAGGCTCTTGGTTCTCACCCCCTTCCATAGACTTACACAGTAATTATGACAACTTCCGGAGGACGTCCTCCAACCTATCAGAGCTCTTGCAGCATAAACTGACATGTTGTCCATCCAATCAAAGGATCAGAGAATTAATCTAGTACTGAAAGCATAAGCTACAGCTAGCTAGCACGGCAGTGCATAAAATGTGGTGAGTAGTTGACAAAGAGAGAGAAAGACAATAGTTGAACAGTTTTCAACAAATTAATTTATTCAAAAATGAAGGAGAAGCAAGAGCGAGAGAGAGAGAGAGAGAAACTACCTGAGCCACTTGTGTGGGTTGTAGACTCCGTCTCATGCTACCACTAGAGTGAAAGCACCGCCAGCATTCAAAAGTGACCAAAACATCAGCCAGGAAGCATAGGAACTGAGAAGTGGTCTGTGGTCACCACCTGCAAAACCAGTCTTATTGGGGGCGTCTTGCTAATTGCCTATAATTTCCACCTGTTGTCTATTCCATTTGCACAACAGTATGTGAAATTTATTGTCAATCAGTGTTGCTTCCTAAGTGGACAGTTTGATTTCACAGAAGTGTGATTGACTTGGAGTTACATTGTGTTGTTTAAGTGTTCCCTTTATTTTTTTGAGCAGTGTATATTTTTCTTTGCAACTTTGCCTAGAAGGTCAGCATCCCGGAGTTTCTTGGCAATTTCTCGCATGGAATAGCCTTCATTTCTCAGAACAAGAATATACTGAAGAGTTTCAGAAGAAAGTTATTTGTTTCTGGCCATTTTGAGCCTGTAATCGAACCCACAATTGCTGATGCTCCAGATACTCAACTAGTCTCAAGAAGGCCAGTTTTATTGCTTCTTTAATCAGCCGAACAGTTTTCAGCTGTGCTAACATAATTGCAAAAGGGTTTTCTAATGATCAATTAGCCTTTTAAAATGATAAACTTGGATTAGCAAACACAACATGCCATTGGAACACAGGACTGATGGTTGCTGATAATGGGCCTCTGTATGCCTATGTAGATATACCATTAAAAATCAGTTGTTTCCAGCTACAAAAGCCATTTACAACATTAACAATGTCTACACTGTATTTCTGATCAATTTGATGTTATTTTAATGGACAAAAAAATGGCTTTTCTTTTGAAAAAATGACATTTCTAAGTGACTCCAAACTTTTGAATGGTAGTGTGTGTATACAGTGGGGGGAAAAAAGTATTTAGTCAGCCACCAATTGTGCAAGGTCTCCCACTTAAAAAGATGAGAGAGGCCTGTAATTTTCATCATAGGTACACGTCAACTATGACAGACAAATTGAGGGAAAAAAATCCAGAAAATCACATTGTAGGATTTTTAATGAATTTATTTGCAAATTATGGTGGAAAATAAGTATTTGGTCACCTACAAACAAGCAAGATTTCTGTCTCTCACAGACCTGTAACTTCTTCTTTAAGAGGCTCCTCTGTCCTCCACTCGTTACCTGTATTAATGGCACATGTTTGAACTTGTTATCAGTATAAAAGACACCTGTCCACAACCTCAAACAGTCACACTCCAAACTCCACTATGGCCAAGACCAAAGAGCTGTCAAAGGACACCAGAAACAAAATTGTAGACCTGCACCAGGCTGGGAAGACTGAATCTGCAATAGGTAAGCAGCCTGGTTTGAAGAAATCAACTGTGGGAGCAATTATTAGGAAATGGAAGACATACAAGACCACTGATAATCTCCCTCGATCTGGGGCTCCACGCAAGATCTCACCCCGTGGGGTCAAAATGATCACAAGAACGGTGAGCAAAAATCCCAGAACCACACGGGGGGACCTAGTGAATGACCTGCAGAGAGCTGGGACCAAAGTAACAAAGCCTACCATCAGTAACACACTACGCCGCCAGGGACTCAAATCCTGCAGTGCAAGACGTGTCTCCCTGCTTAAGCCAGTACATGTCCAGGCCTGTCTGAAGTTTGCTAGAGTGCATTTGGATGATCCAGAAGAGGATTGGGAGAATGTCATATGGTCAGATGAAACCAAAATAGAACCTTTTGGTAAAAACTCAACTCGTCATGTTTGGAGGACAAAGAATGCTGAGTTGCATCTAAAGAACACCATACCTACTGTGAAGCATAGGGGTGGAAACATCATGCTTTGGGGCTGTGATTTTCTGGAATTTTTTTTCTCATTTTGTCTGTCATAGTTGATGTGTACCTATGATGAAAATTACAGGCCTCTCTGATCTTTTTAAGTGGGAGAACTTGCACAATTGGTGGCTGACTAAATACTTATATACAGTGGGGAGAACAAGTATTTGATACACTGCCGATTTTGCAGGTTTTCCTACTTACAAAGCTTGTAGAGGTCTGTAATTTTTATCATAGGTACACTTCAACTGTGAGAGACGGAATCTAAAACAAAAATCCAGAAAATCACATTGTTTGATTTTTAAGTAATTAATTTGCATTTTATTGCATGACATAAGTATTTGATCACCTACCAACCAGTAAGAATTCCGGCTCTCACAGACCTGTTAGTTTTTCTTTATGAAGCCCTCCTGTTCTCCACTCATTACCTGTATTAACTGCACCTGTTTGAACTCGTTACCTGTATAAAAGACACCTGTCCACACACTCAAACAGACTCCAACCTCTCCACAATGGCCAAGACCAGAGAGATAATAATAAATAATAATATTCCATTTAGCAGACGCTTTTATCCAAAGCGACTTACAGTCATGCGTGCATACATTTTTTTGTGTATGGTTGGTCCCAGGGATCGAACCCACTACCCTGGCGTTACAAGCGCCGTGCTCTACCAGCTGAGCTACAGAGGACCACGATCAGCTTTAATATTGCAGATAGATTGTAACTTCCATCAATGTAATTGTCTGCATCACTTCCAATCCCCCGTATGTTTATTTTCTTCTCTTACATACATACAGTGAGGGAAAAAAGTATTTGAGGGAGCTGAAGGTTCGAGTTGCCAAACGTCAGCCTCGAAACCTTAATGACTTGGAGAAGATCTGCAAAGAGTGGGACAAAATCCCTCCTGAGATGTGTGCAAACCTGGTGGCCAACTACAAGAAACGTCTGAGCTCTGTGATTGCCAACAAGGGTTTTGCCACCAAGTACTAAGTCATGTTTTGCAGAGGGGTCAAATACTTATTTCCCTCATTAAAATGCAAATCAATTTATAACATTTTTGACATGCGTTTTCTGGATTTTGTTGTTGTTATTCTGTCTCTCACTGTTCAAATAAACCTACCATTAAAATGTATAGACTGATCATGTCTTTGTCAGTGGGCAAATGTACAAAATCAGCAGGGGATCAAATACTTTTCCCCCCCCTCACTGTATATACATACACTGCTCAAAAAAGAGAGCTGTGTAAGGACATCAGGGATAAAATTGTAGACCTGCACAAGGCTGGGATGGGCTACAGGACAATAGGCAAGCAGTTTGGTGAGAAGGCAACAACTGTTGGCGCAATTATTAGAAAATGGAAGAAGTTCAAGATGACGGTCAATCACCCTCGGTCTGGGGCTCCATGCAAGATCTCACCTTGTGGGGCATCAATGATCATGAGGAAGGTGAGGGATCAGCCCAGAACTACACGGCAGCACCTGGTCAATGACCTGAAGAGAGCTGGGACCACAGTCTCAAAGAAAACCATTAGTAACACACTACGCCGTCATGGATTAAAATCCTGCAGCGCACGCAAGGTCCCCCTGCTCAAGCCAGCGCAAGTCCAGGCCCGTCTAAAGTTTGCCAATGACCATCTGGATGATCCAGAGGAGGAATGGGAGAAGGTCATGTGGTCTGATGAGACAAAAATAGAGCTTTTTGGTCTAAACTCCACTCGCCATGTTTGGAGGAAGAAGAAGGATGAGTCCAACCCCAAGAACACCATCCCAACCGTGAAGCATGGAGGTGAAAACATCATTCTTTGGGGATGCTTTTCTGCAAAGGGGACAGGACGGCTGCACCGTATTGAGGGGAGGATGGATGGGGCCATGTATCGCGAGATCTTGGCCAACAACTTCCTTCCCTCAGTAAGAGCATTGAAGATGGGTCGTGGCTGGGTCTTCCAGCATGACAACGACCCGAAACACACAGCCAGGGCAACTAAGGAGTGGCTCCGTAAGAAGCATCTCAAGGTCCTGGAGTGGCCTAGCCAGTCTCCAGACCTGAACCCAATAGAAAATCTTTGGAGGGAGCTGAAAGTCCGTATTGCCCAGCGACAGCCCCAAAATCTGAAGGATCTGGAGAAGGTTTGTATGGAGGAGTGGGCCAAAATCCCTGCTGCAATGTGTGCAAACCTGGCCAAGACCTACAGGAAACGTAGGATCTCTGTAATTGCAAACAAAGGTTTCTGTACCAAATATTAAGTTCTGCTTTTCTGATGTATCAAATACTTATGTCATGCAATAAAATGCAAATTAATTACTTAAAAATCATACAATGTGATTTTCTGGATTTCCGTCTCTCACAGTTGAAGTGTACCTATGATAAAAATTACAGACCTCTACATGCTTTGTAAGTAGGAAAACCTGCAAAATCGGCAGTGTATCAAATACTTGTTCTCCCCACTGTATATATACTACCAGTCAAAAGTTTGGACACACCAACTCAAGGGTTTTTCCTTTATTTTTACATTGTAGAATAATAGTGAAGACGTCAAAACTATGAAATAACACAAATGGAATTATGTAGTAACCAAAAAAGTGTTAAACAAATAAAAATATATTTGAGATTTGAGATTCTTCAAATAGCCACCCTTTTCCTTGATGACAGCTTTGCACAATCTTGGCATTCTCTCAACCAGCTTCATGAGGTAGTCACCTGGAATGCATTTCAATTAACAGGTGTGCATTCTTAACAGTTAATTTGTGTAATTTCTTTCCTTCTTAATGTGTTTGAGCCAATCAGTTGTGTTGTGACAAGGTGGTGGGGGGAGTATACAGAAGATAGCCCTATTTGGTAGAAGACAAGTCCATATTATGGCAAGAATAGCTAAAATAAGCAAAGAGAAATGACAGTCCATCATTAATTTAAAACATGAAGGTCAGTCAATCCGGAAAATTTCAAGAACTTTTAAAGTTTCTTCAAGTGCAGTTGCAAAAACCATCAAGCGCTATGATGAAACTGGCTCTCATGAGGACCGCCACCGGAATGGAAGACCCAGAGGTACCTCTGCTGCGGAGGATAAGTTCATTAGAGTTACCAGCCTCAGAAATTGCAGCCCAAATACAGTTGAAGTCGGAAGTCTACATACACCTTAGCCAAATACATTTAAACTCAGTTTTTCACAATTCCTGACATTTAATCCTAGTGAAAAATTCCCTGTTTTAGGTCAGTTAGGATCACCACTTTATTTTAAGAATGTGAAATGGCAGAATAATAGCAGAGAAAATTATTTATTTCAGCTTTTATTTCTTTCATCACATTCCCAGTGGGTCAGAAGTTTATATACACTCAATTAGTATTTGGTAGCATTGCCTTTAAATTGTTTAACTTGGGTCAAATGTTTCGGGTAGCCTTCCACAAGCTTCCCACAATAAGTTGGGTGAATTTTGGCCCGTTCCTCCTGACAGAGCTGGTGTACCTGAATCAGGTTTGTAGGCCTCCTTGCTCGCACACGCTTTTTCAGTTCTGCCCACAAATGTTCTATAGGATTGAGGTCAGGGCTTAATGATGGCCACTCCAATACCTTGACTTTGTTGTCCTTAAGCCATTTTGCCACAACTTTGGAAGTATGCTTGGGGTGATTGTCCATTTGGAAGACCAATTTGCGACCAAGCTTTAACTTCCTGACTGATGTCTTGAGATGTTGCTTCAATATATCCACATAATTTTCCTTCGTCATGATGCCATCTATTTTGTGAAGTGCACCAGTCCCTCCTGCAGCAAAGCACTCTCACAGCATGATGCTGCCACCCCGTGCTTCACGATTGGGATGGTGTTCTTCGGCTTGCAAGGACCCCCTTTTTCCTCCAAACATAACGATGGTCATTATGGCCAAACAGTTCTATTTTTGTTTCATCATACCAGAGGACATTTCTCCAAAAAGTACGATCGTTGTCCCCATGTGCAGTTGCAAACCGTAGTCTGGCTTTTTTATGGCGGTTTTGGAGCAGTGTCTTCTTTCTTGCTAAGCGACCTTTCAGGTTATGTCGATATAGGACTCGTTTTACTGTGGATATAGTTACTTTTGTACCTGTTTCCTCCAGCTTCTTCACAAGGTCCTTTGCTGTTGTTCTGGGATTGATTTGCAATTTTCGCACCAAAGTATGTTCATCTCTAGGAGACAGAACGCGTTTCCTTCCTGAGCGGTATGACGGCTGCGTGGTCCCATGGTGTTTATACTTGCGTACTATTATTTTTACAGACGAACGTGGTACCTTCAGGCGTTTGTAAATTGCTCCATGAACCAGACTTGTGGAGGTCTACAATTTCTTTCAGAGGTCTTGGCTGATTTCTTTTGATTTTCCCATGATGTCAAGCAAAGAGGGACTGAGTTTGACGGTAGGCCTTGAAATACATCCACAGGTACACCTCCAATTGACTCAAATGATGTCAATTAGCCTATCAGAAGCTTCTAAAGCCATGACATCATTTTCTGGAATTTTCCAAGCTGTTTAAAGGCACAGTCAACTTAGTGTATGTAAACATCTGACCCACTGGAATTGTGATACAGTGAATTATAAGTGAAATAATCTGTCTGTAAACAATTGTTGGAAAACTTACTTGTGTCATGCACAAAGTAGATTTCCTAACCCACTTGCCAAAACTATAGTTTGTTAGCAAGAAATGTGTGGAGTGGTTGAAAAACTAGTTTTAATGACTCCAACCTAAGTGTACGTAAACTTCCGACTTCAACTGTAAATGCTTCACAGAGTTCAAGTCGCAGACACATCTCAACATCAACTGTTCAGAAGGGACTGTGTGAATCAGGCCTTCATGGTCGAATTGCTGCAAAGAAACCACTACTAAAGGACACCAATAATAAGAAGAGACCTGCTTGGGCCAAGAAACACGAGCAATGGACATAAAACTGGTGGAAATCTGTCCTTTGGTCTAGAGTCCAAATCTGAGATTTTTGGTTCCAACCGCAGTGTCTTTGTGAGACGCAGAGTAGGTGAACGGATGATCTCCGCATGTGTGGGTCCCACCGTGAAGCATGGAGGAGGAGGAGTAATGGTGTGGGGGTACTTTTCTGTTGACACTGTCTGTGATTTATTTAAAATGCAAGGCACACTTAAACAGCATGGCTACCACAGCATTCTGCAGCGATACGCCATCCCATCTGGTTTGCGCTTAGTGGGACTATCATTTGTTTTTCAACAGGACAATGACCCAAAACACACCTTCAGGCTGTGTAAGGGCTATTTGACCAAGAAGGAGAGTGATGGAGTGCTGCATCAGATGACATGGCCTCCACAATCCCCCGACCTCAACCCAATTGAGATGGTTTGGGATGAGTTGGACCGCAGAATGAAGGAAAAGCAGCCAACAAGTGCTCAGCATATGTGCGAACTCCTTAGACACTGTTTGTCACGAATACCGCCGAGGCTGCTCCTCATCCTTGTTCGGGCAGGCTTCGGCGTTCGTCGTCCCCGGAGTACTAGCTGCCACCGTTTGATGTTTCGATGTTTGTTTGGTCATGTCTAGTTTAGTGCACCTGTTTCGTATTCTGTCCTGATTATGTCACCTATAAGTTTCCCTGTGTTATGTTTTGGAGTTGTGTGTTATTGTCCGCATGTCGTTTGTCTTTGTTCGGTATATGTTGTGCTTTAGTGTATTTTACGCGTTGCGCGTATTCTTTGCCTCCTGTGTGTTCGAGGCCATTTATTTGGGATTGTCATTGAGTCTCAGTAAAGTCGTTTTGACTTATCCGCTGTGTCCTGCGCCTGACTTCACCACCACATCTACATATATACCGTGACAGAATAACACACCTTTACTATGGAGTCAGCAGGAGCAGCGGCGGGAACCGAGTCGCTGGAGGATCGGGTCAGCTACCAGGACGCCAGGATCCAGCAACTCGGATCCGCCATGCAGGAGGTCATGGACACCCTGCGCCGATGGGAGAGAGGAGGTTTGCCCACACCTCCTCCTACCTTACCACCACCATTGGCCAGCCCCACCATACCAGCTCCGGAGTCCAGTGGCATTCGGCTCTCGCTCCCGAGGGCATATGATGGCACCGCAGCCGGGTGTCAGGGGTTCCTCCTTCAAGTGGAGCTCTACCTGGCAAACATACACCCGGCGCCCTCGGGATACGAGAGCGTTTCCGCCCTCATCTCCTGTCTCTCCGGCAAGGCATTGGAGTGGGCCAATGCCGAATGGAGAGGAATAGACGCCGCCACCATCAGCTACGCGGAGTTCTCCCGCCGCTTCAGGGCTGTGTTCGAACATCCCCCTGAGGGTAAAGCGGCGGGAGAGCGTCTGTTCCACCTTCGACAGGGGAAGAGGAGAGCACAGGAGTTTGCCCTGGATTTCCGGACTCTAGTGGCGGATGCGGGGTGGAATGAGAGGGCCCTCATCGACCACTATCGGTGTAGCCTGCGTGAGGACGTTCGACGAGAGTTGGCCTGCAGGGACACCAATCTCACCTTCTCACGCACTAGGGAGTCATTCCAGGTGAGTAGGCGCCCACCTCACCCAGAGCTCTCTGTTGTTCACTTTTGTATACCTGTAGTATTTCCTCAGGTTGCATCTCAGTCCCAGCATAAGGCGCTAGTCGATTCAGGCGCAGCTGGGAATTTCATTGATCGTAATTTTTGTGTGAAGTTAGGGATTTCCCTCCTGCCCGTTGATGCACCCTTCCCTATCCATGCCCTAGATAGCCGTCCGTTGGGATCTGGGTTGATTAGGGAGGTCACAGCGCCACTTAAGATGAGGACGCGGGGGGGTCATGAAGAGATTATTCAGTTGTATCTGATCGACTCTCCTGCGTATCCCGTGGTACTGGGGCTTCCTTGGTTAATCGCCCATGATCCCACCATTTCGTGGCAACAGAGGGCGCTCAAGGAGTGGTCTAACCAGTGTGTCGGGCGATGTTTAGGTGTTTCCGTAGGGGCGACCACGGTGGAGAATCCGAACCAGGTGTCCGCAATGCACATTCCCCCCCGAGTATGAGGATTTGGCACTCGTGTTCAGCAAAACTAGGGCGACGCGTTTGCCACCTCATAGACGGGGGGATTGTGCGATAGATCTCCTTGCAGGTGCGGCACTTCCGCGGAGCCATGTGTATCCCTTGTCTCAAGAGGAGACGGCGGCTATGGAGACATACATAGCCGAGTCTCTGAGACAGGGATACATACGGCCCTCCACTTCCCCTGTGTCCTCGAGTTTCTTTTTTGTGAAGAAAAAGGATGGAGGGTTGCGCCCGTGTATTGATTACCGTAATCTCAATCAGATCACAGTTAAATACAGTTATCCTCTTCCTCTGATTGCGAGTATGACGGAGTCATTACGCGGAGCGCGTTTCTTCACAAAACTGGATCTCAGGAGCGCTTACAACTTGGTGCGCATTAGGGAGGGAGATGAATGGAAGACAGCATTTAGTACCACCTCGGGTCATTATGAGTATCTCGTCATGCCATATGGGTTAAAGAATGCTCCTTCAGTCTTCCAATCCTTTGTGGACGAGATCTTCCGGGACTTGCATGGGCAGGGTGTGGTCGTGTACATTGACGACATTCTAGTGTACTCGTCTACACGAGCCGAGCATGTAGCCCTGGTACGCCGAGTGTTGGGTAGGCTGTTGGAGCATGACTTGTATGTCAAGGCAGAGAAATGTCTGTTTTTCCAGGAGTCCATCTCCTTCTTGGGTCATCGGTTGTCCGCGTCAGGGGTGGAGATGGAGATTGACCGTGTGTCAGCCGTGCGTAATTGGCAGACTCCAACCACTGTTAAAGAGGTGCAACGGTTTTTGGGTTTTGCCAATTACTACCGGAGGTTTATCCGGGGTTTTGGACAGGTGGCAGCTCCCATCACTTCCCTGCTGAAGGGGGCCCGGTGCGTTGCAGTGGTCGGCTGAGGCGGACAGGGCGTTTGATAAACTGAAGAACCTGTTCACCTCGGCTCCGGTGCTGGCGCATCCGGACCCCCGCTTTAGCGTTCCAAGTGGAGGTGGACGCGTCAGAGGCCGGTATTGGGGCAGTATTGTCTCAACGCTCAGGCACGCCTCCTAAACTCCGGCCCTGCGCTTTTTATTCTAAAAAGCTTATCCCGGCGGAACGAAATTATGACGTAGGGGACAGGGAGCTGCTAGCCGTAGTTCAGGCCCTAAAGGTGTGGAGGCATTGGCTTGAGGGGGCTCAACACCCTTTTCTCATTCTGACTGACCATCGTACCCTGGAGTACATCCGGGCAGCTAGGAGACTGAACCCTCGTCAGGCTAGGTGGAACATGTTTCTGACCCGGTTTGTCTTTAAGCTTACGTACATCCCAGGGTCCCAGAATGGTAAGGCAGACGCCCTGTCCCGGCGGTATGACACAGAGGAGAGGTCCATTGAGCCCACTCCCATACTGCCGGAGTCTTGTCTGGTGGCACCGGTGGTGTGGGAGATCGATGCGGAAATCGAGCGGGCGTTACGCACCGACCCTACTCCTCCGGAGTGTCCAGTGGGGCGAACGTACGTGCCGCTCGAGATCCGTGATCGTCTCATATATTGGGCTCACATGTCACCCTCCTCTGGACATCCAGGTATTGGCCGGACAGTGCACTGCCTTAGTGTTAAGTACTGGTGGCCAACATTGGCTAGGGACGTGAGGGTTTATGTCTCCTCCTGCTCAGTGTGCGCCCAGTGTAAGGCGCCTAGACACCTGCCCAGGGGGAAGTTACAGCCCTTGCCCGTTCCACAACGGCCGTGGTCTCACCTCTCGGTAGACTTTGTCACTGACCTACCTCCCTCCCAGGGGAATACCACCATTCTGGTCGTTGTGGATCGGTTCTCTAAGGCCTGTCGTCTCATCCCAATGCCGGGTCTCCCTACTGCCCTACAGACCGCAGAGGCTTTGTTTACCCACGTCTTCCGGCAATACGGGGTTCCCGAGGATATAGTGTCCGATCGAGGTCCCCAATTCACCTCTAGAGTCTGGAGGGCGTTCATGGAACGTTTGGGGGTCTCGGTTAGCCTTACCTCGGGTTTTCACCCTGAGAGTAATGGGCAGGTGGAGAGAGTGAACCAGGATATGGGCAGGTTTCTGAGATCGTATTGCCAGGACCGGCAGGAGGAGTGGTCGGGTTATATCCCTTGGGCAGAGATTGCCCAGAACTCTCTTCGCCACTCCTCTACTAACCTGACCCCTTTCCAGTGTGTGTTAGGGTATCAGCCGGTTCTGGCACCTTGGCATCAGAGCCAGATCGAGGCTCCTGCGGTGGATGAGTGGTTTCGGCGCTCGGAGGAGACGTGGAACGCTGCACACGTCCATCTGCAGCGGGCTATCCGTAGACAGAAGGCGAGCGCAGATCTCCACCGCAGTGAGGGTCCAGTATACGCACCTGGAGATCGAGTCTGGCTCTCGACTCGAAACCTGCCCCTTCGCCTGCCCTGCCGGAAGCTGGGTCGGCGGTTTGTGGGGCCATTTAAAGTCCTGAGGAGATTGAACGAGGTATGCTACAAGTTACAACTGCCTAATAATTATCACATTAACCCCTCGTTCCATGTGTCTCTCCTCAGGCCGGTGGTAGCTGGTCCACTCCAGGACAGTGCGATAAGAGAGACTCCTCCGCCCCCACTGGACATCGAGGGGGCTCCGGCGTACTCAGTCCGGTCCATCGTGGATTCGAGACGTCGGATGGGGGGGTCTACAATATCTCGTGGAGTGGGAGGGGTATGGTCCGGAGGAACGGTGCTGGGTGCCTCGGAGGGATATCTTAGATCCCTCCCTCCTGACAAAGTTCCACCGTAACCATCCCACGCGCCCTGCTCCGCGTCCTCCTGGCCGTCCCCGAGGCCGGGGTCGGCGCACGGCTGGAGCCGCGCGTCAAGGGTGGGGTACTGTCACGAATACCACCGAGGCTGCTCCTCCTCCTTGTTCGGGCAGGCTTCGGCGTTCGTCGTCCCCGGAGTACTAGCTGCCACCGTTTGATGTTTCGATGTTTGTTTGGTCATGTCTAGTTTAGTGCACCTGTTTCGTATTCTGTCCTGATTATGTCACCTATAAGTTTCCCTGTGTTATGTTTTGGAGTTGTGTGTTATTGTCCGCATGTCGTTTGTCTTTGTTCGGTATATGTTGTGATTTAGTGTATTTTACGCGTTGCGCGTATTCTTTGCCTCCTGTGTGTTCGAGGCCATTTATTTTGGATTGTCATTGTGTCTCAGTAAAGTCGTTTTGACTTATCCGCTGTGTCCTGCGCCTGACTTCACCACCACATCCACATATATACTGTGACATTGTTGGAAAAGCATTCCAGGTGACTACCTCATGAAGCTGATCGAGAGAATTCAAAAATGTCATCAAGTCAAAGGGTGGCTACTTTGAAGAATCTAAAACCTAAAAATATTTTGATTTGTTTAACACTTTTTTGGTTACTACATCTGATTCCATATGTGTTATTTCATAGTTTTGATGTCTTCGCTATTATTCTACAATGTAGAAAATGGTGAAAATAAAGAAAACCCCTTCACTGAGTAGGTGTGTCCAAACTTTTGACTGGTACTGTATATATATTTTTTGCTATACAGGTGGGGCTCAAATCCGCCCTGAACGATTGGTCGCCACTGTGTAGAACTTACTGTGAAATGCTTACATACAAGCTCCTAAACAACAATGCAGTTTTAAGAAAAATAAGAGTAAAAAAAATATTTACTAAATTAACTAAAGTTAAAAAAAAACAAGTAACAATAAAATAATAATAACGAGGCTATATACAGGGGGTACCGGTACCGAGTCAATGTGCGAGGGTACAGGTTAGTCGAGGTAATGGAGGTAATATGTACAGTAAGTATGTGGAAAATAACCACCATACTTTATTACAAATAAGGTCTTACAGAGTTTTTGTTGCACCAAGAAATGACTTTATTAAAGTTTCCAACAAAGCCGATACTCGTCTGCAGAGGAGCACACATTCTTAAGGTCTTAAGGTCCCCCTCCATCTTATATAGTCCTCTTCAGTTTTCCCGCTCTTTTATTGCCCCGCCCACTTCCTTTGTCCCTGAGGACGGCTGAACTGTTACTCCAACCAATCACCCGCTCCCCTGTACCTCACCCCCTCAAGCTGTAATCATTCACGAAGATACCAAAGAGACAAAGGTCTAGCCCAAACTCTATTCAACCCTGGTGCCGCTCCCTTCACTGTGTTTGAAGAGAGAGACAAAAGGCAGCCATGGATTCAAGTAAGAGCAAGCACTTTGACCCTAGAGCAGTTCCTCTCTACTCCCCCACACACACAGTGAAATGCCCCAATAAAATTCCTAGCCCAGTAACAAACAATTCTAACACAATGTTCGTGATTAACCCAGTTCTATCTTCTAATTTATTAAAGAATATACATCATATCCCTCCTAATGGGGTTACTAATCCCATACATTTACAAAAGTATATCATGTTTATGCTATCAATCACAATCTTTGCATTCAAGGTTATACTCATAATAAAAATATCACTATTTCTACTCAAAATAATTCCAACATACAGTGGGGAAAAAAAGTATTTAGTCAGCCACCAATTGTGCAAGTTCTCCCACTTAAAAAGATGAGAGAGGCCTGTAATTTTCGTCACAGGTACACGTCAACTATGACAGACAAAATGAGAATTTTTTTCCAGAAAATCACATTGTAGGATTTTTAATGAATTTATTTGCAAATTATGGTGGAAAATAAGTATTTGGTCAATAACAAAAAGTTTCTCAATACTTTGTTATATACCCTTTGTTGGCAATGACACACGTCAAACGTTTTCTGTAAGTCTTCACAAGGTTTTCACACACTGTTGCTGGTATTTTGGCCCATTCCTCCATGCAGATCTCCTCTAGAGCAGTGATGTTTTGGGGCTGTCGCTGGGCAACACAGACTTTCAACTCCCCTCCAAAGATTTTCTATGGGGTTGAGATCTGGAGACTGGCTAGGCCACTCCAGGACCTTGAAATGCTTCTTACGAAGCCACTCCTTCGTTGCCGGGCGGTGTGTTTGGGATCATTGTCATGCTGAAAGACCCAGCCACGTTTCATCTTCAATGCCCTTGCTGATGGAAGGAGGTTTTCACTCAAAATCTCATGATACATGGCCCCATTCATTCTTTCCTTTACACGGATCAGTCGTCCCTGGTCCCTTTGCAGAAAAACAGCCCCAAAGCATGATGTTTCCACCCCCATGCTTCACAGTAGGTATGGTGTTCTTTGGATGCAACTCAGCATTCTTCGTCCTCCAAACACGACGAGTTGAGTTTTTACCAAAAAGTTCTATTTTGGTTTCATCTGACCATATGACATTCTCCCAATCCTCTTCTGGATCATCCAAATGCACTCTAGCAAACTTCAGACGGGCCTGGACATGTACTAGCTTAAGCAGGGGGACACGTCTGGCACTGCAGGATTTAAGTCCCTGGCGGCGTAGTGTGTTACTGATGGTAGGCTTTGTTACTTTGGTCCCAGCTCTCTGCAGGTCATTCACTAGGTCTCCCCGTGTGGTTCTGGGATTTTTGCTCACCGTGCTTGTGATCATTTTGACCCCACGGGGTGAGATCTTGTGTGGAGCCCCAGATCGAGGGAGATTATCAGTGGTCTTGTATGTCTTCCATTTCCTAATAATTGCTCCCACAGTTGATTTCTTCAAACCAAGCTGCTTACCTATTGCAGATTCAGTCTTCCCAGCCTGGTGCAGGTCTACAATTTTGTTTCTGGTGTCCTTTGACAGCTCTTTGGTCTTGGCCATAGTGGAGTTTGGAGTGTGACTGTTTGAGGTTGTGGACAGGTGTCTTTTATACTGATAACAAGTTCAAACAGGTGCCATTAATACAGGTAACGAGTGGAGGACAGAGGAGCCTCTTAAATAATAAGTTACAGGTCTGTGAGAGCCAGAAATCTTGTTTGTTTGTAGGTGACCAAATACTTATTTTCCACCATAATTTGAAAATAAATTAATTAAAAATCCTACAATGTGATTTTCTGGATTTTTTTCCCTCAATTTGTCTGTCATAGTTGACGTGTACCTATGATGAAAATTACAGGCCTCTCTCATCTTTTTAAGTGGGAGAACTTGCACAATTGGTGGCTGACTAAATACTTTTTTTCCCCACTGTAAGTGTTAGTCTCCTAACACATTAAAACTCACGTAGCATTGTTTTAACCATACTACCTAGGACATGTTTAAGAATAGTGTCAACATCTTTAACTCACATATCTTCATTCAGATCAATCAGTCAGCTTACAATTCATAATCATACTCAAATTAATACCCAAAACAATTTTAGAATGACAATTCTTAGTCACCTTGGTTCCATCATTCAAAGTTAAAATTCTCACCTTGGCACATATTGACACTAACAGAATGTACCTTTATATTATCCATAATTTGAGCATTACCTTCCTCATAACGAGAATTACAACAAATCAGTATCCTAATTCATTCCTAGTTTAAATTACTATCAATTTAGCAGTGTATAATAACTCCTCAATCCAACATACTACCTTAACTAACACTCCCTTCCTCTACCGGCACTCAATCTTCTGGCATCCTCCTTATGTCCTTCAGATAGCTTCATAGCTCATCTTGGATTGCCCATGGCAATGCCCCAATTCCAATGTCACACCTGAGCCGCCCCACCTCCACCATCATTCTGTTTTGTCCATTTTGCCAACCAGTAACTATGAAGAACGTTGTATTGGCATAGATCTTTCCTCCTGCTCACTCCACATGGAGTCCTGTCACATTCTTGAGAGAAAAGGCACAAAAGAGAAGGCAATTGATTGCTTTGATTTGATGCTGGATTCAGGTCTCCTGGCAGAGGTGGTGTCGGACAGGAACGTCTTCAACGCCTTTGTTGCTCCTCTTCAGCCGGGTAGAGGGTTTTTGGTTTTATTGAGGTTTACACCGTTCTGGACCGAATTATATCTGCTATGCATTACGACACCATCCGTAGTAACCTCAGGAAAGGACAGATCATAACAGTTCAGTTGAGTTAATTTCCAATCCAAAACATCCTACTAACATTGACTATATGACAAATCATTATGTTTCACCACTCATTCTTAATACACATTTCTAATACTTGATCCTGCTGCCTGATACATTTTCTTTGAGGGGTCCCTGTATTCCAAACGCTATCTGTTTAAACGACCCCTAGTTTCACATTCTCCCTTCAATTCTCCCAAATTATATAACCCAATTGTTTTATTGTAACATTCCTATATTTCCTCATAGTCTATTTGACATTACTATGGCGCTTTCCTTTTCCTTGTTCCTATTTTAACAATTGCTTACCCTTCTCTCCTCCTCCTGGTTGATCATAAAATTGTTTATAGATAGAATTCCCTAAATATTACAAAAGTTGTGATTGAATCCTAGCACACAGTCCTGGTAACTGTTTGAACTACTGTTAATTCTTTAAACGGAGATGTGGTGCATATTAGACTATTTTCTTTATTTAATTGTAATGTAATATATTGTACTCATCTATACCAATAATTGTTTAACAGTTCCTTCCATTCCCTTTCTTCTGCATTTGGTATGGCTCTAACATATACAGGGTTTAGTGCACTTTCCCAAGG
Organism: Coregonus clupeaformis; assembly: GCF_020615455.1. Lineage (NCBI taxonomy): Eukaryota > Metazoa > Chordata > Actinopteri > Salmoniformes > Salmonidae > Coregonus > Coregonus clupeaformis. The sequence goes on along the minus strand of NC_059196.1, from coordinate 15,172,501 downwards.
AATAATTACTTCAACAACCCTACCCCCTGGAAATGTAGCACTTATAAGTACTATATCCAATTGTTTATCTAAGTCCTGGGCTGTTATTCTTATGTCTATGATCCATCTGTCTTTTTCTTTTATTATCTTAAGGTCACAGTTACCCCATGTGATTTCCCCATAATCCTTGTGTTGGTTCCTCCCACACCAATAACCATTTAACCCTTGTATTTTAATAGTGATCCCTTTCTGTATTTTAGTTATGGTTCCTGCCTGTGCAGGAATATACATTCTAATCCTGTCTTTATCCCTTCTATGTCTTGTTCTTCTGCTGTTTACTATTATCAGTACCCCATTCCCCTCATTCTCAGGGAACTAGTCAAGTGCAGAGAAATCAATTATGAGGATATCTGGTGCGTCTTGGAGGTCTGGAATCTCTCGGTGGTCTAGAATGTCTTGGAGGTCTGGAATCTCTCGGCGGTCTGGAAGGTCTTGGAGGTCTGGAATCTCTTGGCGGTCTCTTAGTCATCAGTTCCCTCACTCTGGTACAATGGTTTAGATGATACCCGATCGCGCTCCCCTCTATCCGTACCACCGTTGGTGTAACCTGGATGATGATGTATGGTCACTTTAGCTGTTAACCTTCTCCTGTCACTAGGGTCTCCGGATCAGCCAGAGTCCCTCTCAATCTATCGACATCGGTCCGCGAAGAGTGTCCTTCTACCAGCCTACCCATAAGGAAGCTCTGAGTCACTGCTGCAAGGACACACAAGCACAGACACACACAAAAGACAACAATGCTACCCAATGGCTGGGGTTGGAACACTCCTATAGTGGGAAACATGGATCTAAGTATCTGTCTCCGCCACTTTTACCATCATTGAGGTAGCCAACAACACCTGGTACAGGCCCCTCCACATAGGGTCTTTCCAACTCTTTCTTCCGTAGTCTTTTACCATCACATAGTCTCCAGGGCGCAGAAAATACTCAGATTCTCCTACTCCGTTGGGCAGAGTTCCCTTCACCCATGGGAAAAAATCTTAAGAACATTGTTAGGTTAGGTGAGACAGTATGCTACTTATGTCCTCTCATCCGTCAGGGGAAGTCTTGAGATTATGAAGCGCACCTCCTTCCAGTTCGTTGTAGTCCCCTCAACTCATAAACAGACCTCTACACCCTGCCTCCTATCACAAAAACAAAAAAGATTTAACCTAACCCATAACACATTATTACTACTGGTCATATCCTTAATACAATTTGCATATCTTACCACAAAAACATTAAAAATATTAAAACCATTAAAAACCATTAAAACTCCTGTAAGCCCAAAAATCATTAAAAACACCTTTAAAACCCCTGTAAGCCCAAAAAACAAAATCCTTAACACCTTCCCCCCTTTGGACACATGCATCACATCGTGATTCATGTGTTCAAAAAACAAAACAACCATATTGCTTGTTAAACCAAAAATAATAACTGAACTTAAAATGACAACCCTTGATGATATCTTAACCCAATTGTATTCGTTATTCAAGGATATCTCTCCTTCAAGACTAGCTCTCCCACTTCATCTTTGTCCTGTTTGGGATGATATATAGGATTAATGCCAAATTATATACTTCTTTACAATTGCTTATTATAATGAACCCCTACTTAAGCATGCCTCCAAGATTTATAGTGTGGATGATCAGATCACACTATAAAGCCAGGATAGATTGCAGAGGTCATTGAAATCATTCAATTAATTGTTGTTCCATCAAATAGTATACTACTCATTAACAACCGTCAAAACATTTCATAAATGTTGTATCCCAAGTGTACAGTATGTCTTTAGTACAGCTCTTTTCAAAATATATCACACGTATTTACTTATCCCTCAGTAAATAAAAGCCCAAATTACATGTGTTTGCCCCTTTAAGATATTTCACTAACATCCCGTAAAAAAATCCAAAATCCAAATAAAAAATCCTATACAGCTAACATTTCATACTAAGTGGTTTGTTTGTGGTTATTTGAACACCATATAGTAAAACAATAAACAAACAAAAAATGGCCAGACCCTATTTATAGTCTCTGAAAATATTTCACAGAAAATAGAAAATCACTCCCCCCTTTTCCCTGGAAGAAAAAGTACACATTTAGTTAGTTTCCATTTTGATACCTCTTAATCAGTCCACACAATCTAAATTCGAAATTCTCACTCTCTTGCCACATCTCCTGATCCCTCCTTTCAGACAACCCTCAAGAACATCACTTCTGACTGCTCCCTTCTCCGGTGAATTCCACAATATAGTACACACGAAACGAAATAAAATCCCATAAGATTTAAACCCCTAGGCTTTTCCTTAGCCACGCTGCTACCACTCAATCACCCCCAACATGCTTCGTGAGTCGGAAACTCAAATATGCTATCTCTTGCCTCATTGGTTGTACTCTCCCACGTGCCCTGTGGTCCCCCTCCTATAAAATCATTTACTAATGTGATGGTTTCTCCCACTAGCGTCATCGTCATTCCACACCCATAACACTTTACTACAATCCATAACACACAAATTCAACCCCTCTAGCGATTGTTTAAATGCAGCATGATACACCATTTGACTATTTGTAACCCTCATTCGCGCTGTCACCCATACATACTGTGAATTTACATTTCACCTTTCAGAATTTAGTATCTTTGACCCTCGGAAGGATTCTTTAACCCCACTGAATGTAATACTTCTCCCTCTCACAAATACTGTCAATTCCTCAGTGTAAGGAATCAGTGATATTTGATCCCAAGTATCTATGAAAATGTTGTTTGAGACGTGGTCTCCTACATCTCCCTCATCATTCATACTGTATGGGATTTCCATCAATCCGTGAAGAAAGACTCCCAATCAAGACACATCCAACATTGTAATGTTTCATTAAGTGGAATACACCTATAACATAACAAACCCATAACCACTTTCCAGTATTCTAATTATTTCAATTTGCTGCCTTGATTTTAGTAAAAATATAAATAGTTGTGTAATCAATCCAGAACCTACAAAAAGTTAGTCCTGTCCCCTAGTCCAAAATAAATGCTTCTCTAGCTACCCTGATGTGTTCCTCCCCATGAGTTCTAAGACTGCTGCCATTCATCTTAGCTGGTACCATTTCTTTGCCAATTTTCCTGTTGTGGTTGCCTAGGCAGCCATGGGTTGGTAGGACAATCCCTTCTCACATGTCCTAATTGATTGCACCCCCAGCAGACACCTGGTGGTCCTCTCAGTCCCCCCTCTTGGCATGCTGTTGTGATCGGTACCCTGGATTCTTTGGTCTGTTTCCATTTCCTTTGTTTAGCCACTGTCCAGTGGATTGGTGTGTATACACATTCACTACTGGTAAGGCAGGAGCTCTTTGGCCTTGCTGCTGAGGCAGTGGTTGTTGACCTTCTTGGAGAACAGGTGTAGTTTGTGTTTTCTTTTTGTCCTTTCTTGTCAGCTCTTCCAGCTGCAACTGTCCCAGTTTTCTCAGAATCTCTCTCCACTGCTTCGCCAATTTCCGTTCATCCCTCCTGTATTTCTCCATTGCGTGGATAATATGGTCGCACAATTCCTTGCGTGATTCTGACGTTAGTCCCTCTGTCTCACTCTGTCCTTGATCAGAGTCAGCATACTGTCTAAATTCTTCACCTTCCTCATCATTTGTATTCCCCCCATCTCTTTTCCCATCATACACTTGTTCATCTATCCCATAATTTTCCAGCTCTGTTAACATCCCCCTCAGTGTTTCATAACAGTCTATATCTAAATGTGATTGTTTTCCTCTTCCTGGTGTGGAAACCTGCTGCTTCCCTTTTTCTTCTTCTATCTCTACATTCCCTGTTATTGAGACTAGACCTGTGACCTGAGAATACTGCCCCCCTTCTGCGTATGGTGGTGGTGTAGTTGAACCAGCCTTTTTTGGTTCACTCCCTCTCTCCATTTTCTCTCTTCTAATATTCTTCTTATTTTTTGTTCCCTTATCCCAAACCTATAAAATAGCACTGGAAACTTTTCCTGTCCCCCGCTATTTTCCCAGTACCCTATTCGTCCTAGGTCGCTAGACCACACCCTACTTCCCCGATCAATATCCTCGTTACTCTATTTTTCAAAAACCCTCCCATTGTACTAACGTACTCTATTTTCCCCGTATCCAAACTTTTGTATCTGTTTTCCCGTGGTTCTCTTTCTAATCTCCGTCTCAACATTTATTCCCAAACCTTGGCTTTCAACTCTCCCCTTTCCTTAAATGAGGTTTTATCCCTTGCCTTTCCTTTACTATCCTTCTATCATTACTGGATCAATGACACTCGTAATAACTATTTCGCATTAAATTGTGCCTTTTTCTGATAATGTTATAATTGTAGCCTATTGCATTACTTTAGTTTAAAATATAAGTATGTTTATTCAACAAATCTAGAACCCACTATAAGTTGGTGCTATTCCCTCAGCATAATAGCTAAAGCTACTTGCATCCCCTGGTTCACGTAACGAAAATAAATTATCGTTCTAGAATCCACCAACTATTTGCATACATCACTTGTGTTAAGCAACCTATCGAATAAAGTAATAACAATTAGAATTCGTCAAAAACCTGTCTTCCAGTCAAGTATTTAGACCTTTACTTGAAATTTTACAGCTCAATTTGTACTAGCTGGACTGTCTCTATTTTACCCGCGAACCAGAGCCATAAATAATTTCCCTTTGTTATCAAATTAAAATATTCATTACCACAGCTCCAGTGCAATTCCCAGCCCGCTATTCAATCTCTGTAACTGTCCTTTCTGATTATGCTCCAATTAGTAAAACAACACTGGCTATAATTTACAAGCATACATTTAATTCACATCCCTATTCAATTTTATTCTCAGTAGCTTTCAAATTATCAACTAATTCAGGCGGCGGGTAGCCTAGTGGTCAAGAGCGCCGTGCCAGCAACGGAAAAGTCGCCGGTTCTAATCCCAGAGCCGACCAGGCAAAAATCTGTCGATGTGCCCCAGAGCAAGGCACCCAACCCTAACCACTCCTGTATGTCGCTCTGGGTAAGAGCGTCTGACGGTTGAATATGGGAGTTGTTCAATTTTAAATCAGCAAGCTGCTAAATCGTTCAATCTTATAACACAAAATGAACAATGACTGTTCTATCAATGTAAGCAACCCATAAACGTAATTGGACTATAATCAGAAAATCTAGACTTTAGTCAGTAATGCAGAATCTATGCTTTATTGGAATGACAAGTAACTCCTCCATTATTCCAATTCTAAATGGTTTGTATTTCTAGTATCTTGCACATACCACATTTATCAGAAAATAGCTTTGAAGGACACAGATCTCACACACTCAACGTAAATACCTTAGCAGTCAACTAGTCAAACCCACATTCATTGATTTTGCAACAGATATAACAACTTAACCAGATGAATTATATTTTCCCCCTAATATACTAATATTCCTTGACTATATCACCTCTGCTCCTGAAATGATAGATAACTACACTGCTCAAAAAAATAAAGGGAACACATCCTAGATCTGAATGAATGAAATAATCTTATTAAATCCTTTTTTCTTTACATAGTTGAATGTGCTGACAACAAAATCACACAAAAATGATCAATGGAAATCAAATGTATCAACCCATGGAGGTCTGGATTTGGAGTCACCCTCAAAATTAAAGTGGAAAACCACACTACAGGCTGATCCAACTTTGATGTAATGTCCTTAAAACAAGTAAAAATGAGGCTCAGTAGTGTGTGTGGCCTCCACGTGCCTGTATGACCTCCCTACAACGCCTGGGCATGCTCCTGATGAGGTGGCGGATGGTCTCCTGAGGGATCTCCTCCCAGACCTGGACTAAAGCATCCGCCAACTCCTGGACAGTCTGTGGTGCAACGTGGCGTTGGTGGATGGAGCGAGACATGATGTCCCAGATGTGCTCAATTGGATTCAGGTCTGGGGAACGGGCAGGCCAGTCCATAGCATCAATGTCTTCCTCTTGCAGGAACTGCTGACACACTCCAGCCACATGAGGTCTAGCATTGTCTTGCATTAGGAGGAACCCAGGGCCAACCGCACCAGCATATGGTCTCACAAGGGGTTTGAGGATCTCATCTCGGTACCTAATGGCAGTCAGGCTACCTCTGGCGAGCATATGGAGGGCTGTGCGGCCCCCCAAAGAAATGCCACCCCACACCATGACTGACCCACCGCCAAACCGGTCATGCTGGAGGATGTTGCAGGCAGCAGAACGTTCTCCACGGCGTCTCCAGACTCTGTCACGTCTGTCACGTGCTCAGTGTGAACCTGCTTTCATCTGTGAAGAGCACAGGGTGCCAGTGGCGAATTTGCCAATCTTGGTGTTCTCTGGTCTGTAAGCACAACCCCCACCTGTGGACGTCGGGCCCTCATACCACCCTCATGGAGTCTGTTTCCTACCGTTTGAGCAGACACATGCACATTTGTGGCCTGCTGGAGGTCATTTTGCAGGGCTCTGGCAGTGCTCCTCCTGCTCCTCCTTGCACAAAGGCAGAGGTAGCAGTCCTGCTGCTGGGTTGTTGCTCTCCTACGGCCTCCTCCACGTCTCCTGATGTACTGGCCTGAATCCTGGTAGCGCCTCCATGCTCTGGACACTACGCTGACAGGTACAGCAAACCTTCTTGCCACAGCTCGCATTGATGTGCCATCCTGGATGAGCTGCACTACCTGAGCCACTTGTGTGGGTTGTAGACTCCGTCTCATGCTACCACTAGAGTGAAAGCACCGCCAGCATTCAAAAGTGACCAAAACATCAGCCAGGAAGCATATGAACTGAGAAGTGGTCTGTGGTCACCACCTGCAAAACCAGTCCTTTATTGGGGGTGTCTGGCTAATTGCCTATAATTTCCACCTGTTGTCTATTCCATTTGCACAACAGCATGTGACATTTATTGTCAATCAGTGTTGTTTCCTAGGTGGACAGTTTGATTTCACAGAAGTGTGATTGACTTGGAGTTACATTGTGTTGTTTAAGTGTTCCCTTTATTTTTTTGAGCAGTGTATTATATTGCTTAAAACCTTTTCTCCCACACGCTCTATGCACTGTCTCTCACCCCCCACGTACGTCTACGTGTTTGGGCGCTCAAGCCAGCACTTATATATTCTTCCACTTTTATCCACTCTCCACATAACAAATGTCATATGTCAATATTATTCATCATCCACCGCATTCCTACTTCTAATGATTCTTTATCACCACACGCTCTATAACATTATCATTCTTTATCTCTTCATCATACCACATCCACACAACGTTGTTCTCAAACACGCTTCATCACAATTTTTGCATAACCTATCGGAATATTCCTTTACTATGGTCAATTTTACCATAATCCTATATCCCTTCTAAATTTTCCAACTTTTAATTACCCCCTAAAAGCTTGACCGAAATTCAATGTGTCAACGTCATATGATCACCCCCATACACGTGACCTGTTCCTTCAACAGGATTTCTCTCTCTCCTTTACGTTAGTAAATGAATATCCACTTACTATTAATTATTCTCTCCCTAATGCAAGATTGGGCTTTTCCCTTTCTCCACCAGCCTTAGAAGCTTCAAACGACCTAAAATATAGTCCCTTTCCTTACACTTTCTCCACAAAGACAAGGATATTAGTTTCAGGATTTATTTTTGTTGTCCGATCACCCACACAGATAAGCCGCCACTCGTGCTTAAATGAGTCAGACAGAATGACAAGCAGGATGAACAATAGTGTCAGACGATTGAACGAAGCTGACCAAATGACAACTTAATCACAATTGAATGAACCACAGCCGCTCAAACAAATTATTCCCCCGCACAAGATGAGCAGACCTACTCGATCTTATTATTTCTCTATACTTTGAAGCCCTAGCGGCATTCACAACCATTCACCTACTAGGGATGAAAAGCGCGACATCCAATTTATGCTGTCACCTTCTCAGGATGATTTTTTACCCGATTCGCTGTCTAATTTGTGCATTACCTTAATCAGGATAATGCACACCTACCCGAGCAGTCCTCTAACGATGAACTCCACGTTAGAGCGGTACCGTAGGCCCTCTCAGTCTTTTGTACAACTCTTGGCTAGCCATCTGCTCTTCCAGCCCTCTGGAGTGCTAACTTAGCTCTCCACAGCGGTACCACAGGATTTAACTTATTTACACTTTTCAACAATCACACTGCATGCATGTTTATTCCTCATTCCAACAAAAACTCTGCTTCTTCTGCTAAATCTGGTCCTTTAATTTCTGGAGAGAACCCTTCCGTACTCCACCCTCAGATTCAGCTTGATCGAAACACACAGTTTAAGTAAGAACATAGCTTACCTTTTAAACAGCGGCCACTGAGTCTGTGTGAGTCGCTCAAACTTTCTCAGACGGTAAAGCAATCAAAGGTCTCTAACCAGTCCTGCCGGGATCGCCAATTATGTTGTGGAAAATAACCACCATACTTTATTACAAATAAGGTCTTACAGAGTTTTTGTTGCACCAAGAAATGACTTTATTAAAGTTTTCAACAAAGCCGATACTCGTCTGCAGAGGAGCACACATTCTTAAGGTCCCCCTCCAACTTATATAGTCCTCTTCAGTTTTCCCGCTCTTTTATTGCTCCGCCCACTTCCTTTGTCCCTGAGGACGGCTGAACTATTACTCCAACCAATCACCCGCTCCCCTGTACCTCACCTCCTCAAGCTGTAATCATTCAAGAAGATACCAAAGAGACAAAGGTCTAGCCCAAACTCTATTCAACCCTGGTGCCGCTCCCTTCACTGTGTTTGAAGAGAGAGACAAAAGGCAGCCATGGATTCAAGTAAGAGCAAGCACTTTGACCCTAGGGCAGTTCCTCTCTACTCCCCCACACACACAGTGAAATGCCCCAATACAATTCCTAGCCCAGTAACAAACAATTCTAACTCAATGTTCGTGATTAACCCAGTTCTATCTTCTAATTTATTAAAGAATATACATCAACACCTACTCATTCAAGGGTTTTTCTTTATTCTTACTATTTTCTACATTGTAGAATAATAGTGAAGACATCAAAAATATGAAATGAAATAACACATATGGAATCATGTAGTAACCAAAAAAGTGTTAAACAAATCAAAATATATTTTATATTTGAGATTCTTCAAAGTAGCCACCCTTTGACTTGATGACAGCTTTGCGCACTCTTGGCATTCTCTCAACCAGCTTTAAACCCTGGAATGAGTAGGTGTGTCCACATTTTTGACTGGTACTGTATACTTAATTCATTTGTAAAAGGACGGGTTTATTGGTGTTAAAATACAGCAGTTATACTATTTTGGACCACAAGGCTGCTGATGTCATGCAGCCTGTCGTTTTTGTGTTTGTACTTTTTCATAACGACAACGATAAGTTTAATGTCGGACGACAATAGAATGTTCATGATGTCACTGCAACAACTGTCCACAGACATGTCGATAGACAAACTGTAAACCAGCTTTAAGGTGAATGGCAGGCCAGTAACTTTTGCAACTAAATTATTTTACTGTGCACGGTCGCACAAATAATTTTATGGTCACACAAGGTGCAACCAGTGGATTCAAAATTAGTATCCTAACAGTTACACTACCGTTCAAAAGTTTGGGGTCACTTAGAAATGTCATTTTTTTCGAAAGAAAAGCACATTTGTTGTCCATTAAAATAACATAAAATTGATCATAACATCGTTAATGTTGTAGGCGCAGTGGTCTAAGGAACTGCATCGCAGTGCTAGCTGTGCCACTAGAGATCCTGGTTCGAATCCAGGCTCTGTCGTAGCCGGCCACGACCAGGAGACCCATGGGGCGGCGCACAATTGGGCCAGCGTCATCCAGGGAAGGGAAGGGGAGGGAATGGCCGGCAGGGATGTAGCTCAGTTGGTAAAGCGTGGCGTTTGCAACGCCAGGGTTGTGGGTTTGATTCCCACGGGGGGTATGAAAAATAATAATGTATGCACTCACTAACTGTAAGTCGCACTGGACAGAGGAAGATTTGAAAAAAGTGTTATGGACAGACAAATCGAAGTTTGAGGTGTTCGGATCAGAAAGAATAACATTTGTGAGACGCAGACCAAATGAAAAGATGCTGGAGGAGTGCTTGATGCCATCTGTCAAGCATGGTGGAGGCAATGTGATGGTCTGGGGGTGCTTTGGTGGTGGTAAAGTGGGAGATTTGTACAGGGTAAAAGGGATCTTGAAGAAGGAAGGCTATCACTCCATTTTGCAACGCCATGCCATACCCTGTGTATGGCGCTTGATTGGAGCCAATTTCCTCCTACAACAGGACAATGACCCAAAGCACAGCTCCAAACTATACAATAACTATTTAGGAAAGAAGCAGTCAGCTGGTATTCTGTCTATAATGGAGTGGCCAGCACAGTCACCGGATCTCAACCCTATTGAGCTGTTGTGGGAGCAGCTTGACCGTATGGTACGTAAGAAGTGCCCATCAAGCCAATCCAACTTGTGGGAGGTGCTTCAGGAATCACGGGGTGAAATCCTTTCAGATTACCTCAACAATTGACAACTAGAATGCCAAAGGTCTACAAGGCTGTAATTGCTGCAAATGGAGGATTCTTTGATGAAAGCAAAGTTTGAAGGACACAATTATTATTTATATTAAAAATCAATATTTCTAACCTTGTCAATGACTACATTTCCTATGCATTTTGCTATATTTCCTATTCAAACTCATTTCATGTATGTTTTCATGGAAAACAATGACATTTCTAAGTGACCCCAAACTTCTGAACAGTAGTGTATTTACATGGCCCCAGTTGCATTTGCAAACAAATAATTTTTATGTACGAAATCAATAATATGTAAACATAGGGTGACAGTTCGCAATTGACAGTGAGCAGTGAGAAAATTAACCATAGACGGGAATTGACAATGGCTTATTAATAGGCATGAATAAATTGTATTTCTATGGTTACAGTCCTAAAATAATGAATTTCATTGAGTCAAAGTAATTAGATCCAATGATTTACCGCCCATAAGGCGTAGGTGGCGCTAGTCATGTACTATATATTAGGCCTATTCCTCATTATATAATTTAGATGCTCATTTGAGTCATGTCTCTGTCCAGTGTCCAATTAGTCATTTCCCCATTCCATGTCTCTAAATAGGCTATATTATAACCCTATTATTATAAATGTATTACACTTAGTGAAGAATGTTATCAATATAAAACAAATGTCATTTCTCAAGAACATTCCAATTTCCATGGCGGCCTTGTTCTCCTTTTACATTTTTATTTTAATTTTTTTAAGTAGGTTACATAGATGAACAAAATGTGAATTGCACAGAATTATATATATTTTTTACCCTTTATAATCAGCGCTGAATTATGCATGACATCTCTTACATAAATGTCAGCAATATTCTCTCCATAATCATTGTTCACTTAAACAGTTAATCTCTCTCTCAACAGTGAGGAGCCTAGACAAGAAAAAGGAGGCAGATGCTGAAGGCTTGCCTCATCTCTTCTGCTGCTTTCCAGGACACACGAGATAAATGCTGCATAATAAGTCACCATGAAGATAGAACATAGAACGTTTTACCCCTCTTCCAAAAGTGGGGAGCCTACTGACTAAGAAGGAGGCACATAGCTGGAGTCTTGCCTCATCTCTACTGCTGCTTCCCAGGACACACAGGAGATGTAATGTGTCAATAAGAAGGATGCAGGTGACATGGACAAGATGGAGGATTTTAAACTAGTTCTCCTCATTTTAAGCTACTTTCCCACTGACCTGAAGCTCCTGTAACATAGTGGGCCCATGCCATGTTGAGGAGACAGAGAACTGACTCTTTTCTAACTGTTTTGCTGTGGCTTCTCTTCTTCATCGCCATGACAATGAAACAGGCTTATGGAGAATCCATTTGCAGTCAAGAAATTCCCAAAATCGTGCAAAAATGTATTGAGGAAGTTCACAAGATGGTATCAAGATGTTTTCCATTTTTTTTCCATTTTCTTTCATATTACCTCATGAAATATACACTGTGTACTAAACATTAGGAACACCTTATTGAGTTGCACCCCCTTTTGCCCTCAGAACAGCCTCAATTCGTCGGGGCATGGACTCTTACTTACTTACTTTATTGTCCCCATGGGGAAATTTTGTTGCAGTGTCATGTACACATTTAAAGTGGCGTTAAATACAAAACAAGATTGACAATACAACTTTCAATAACAGTCACGCACCAATAAAAGTAAGAAATAAGAAATAAAACATTTAAAACATTTAAAACAAAGACTAGCCTGCTGGCCTTACGGGGTCAATGGGAACATTTGCCCGAGCTATTTAAGAGGGATATCACACCTGGCACAAATGATTGTCTCGTTCTATTTTTCCTGCTGAGGGGTGCCCTATACCTACGCCCAGAGGGGAGTAATTCAAAGTCCAGGTACAGGGGGTGACTTGGGTCTAAAATGATTTTGTGAGCCTTACGGAGGGCCCTGACCTTAAAGATCTCATCCAGGCCTGTCTGTTTGACTCCAAGTACCTTACTTGCTGTGGTAATAATCCTTCTCAGCATGTTTCTCTGACTGACAGTGGCATTGCCAAACCAACAAACAATACAAAAAGTTAAAATACTCTCAATAAAGGATTTGTAAAACAGAGTCAATATAGTACAGTCTATATTAAAAGAACCCAACTTTTTTAGAAAGTACAGTCTCTGTTGGCTCTTTTTGTAGATCTGGTCTGTACATTTACTCCACTGAAGCTTACTGTCCAAAAAGACACCCAGATATTTATATTCCTCTACAATTTCTATATTCTGGCCTCTGATAGATGTTGCAGAGGTAGGTGTTGTACGCTTCCTGAAGTCTATGCACATCTCTTTGGTCTTGTTAGTATTGAGGACCAAGTGTGATTCCTCACACCACTCTACAAAGTCATCTAGGACCGGGCCATGATGTTCCTCGTCATCATGCAACAGGCTGATCAAGGCAGTGTCATCAGCGAACTTAACGAGGTGTCTGTCAGTATGGGAACTAGTACAACTATTAGTGTACAAGATGTACAGAAGTGGGGACAAAACACATCCCTGAGGAGAGCCTGTGTTGGTATTGCGTATATCCGACACATGGGGACCTATTTTGACTCGCTGTGAGCGTTGGCTCAGGAAGTCCAACAGCCACAAAACCAGCCCCCCATCTAAGGAAAAAAAAACAGCCCCCCATCTACAAGGTGTCGAAAGCGTTTCACAGGGATGCTGGCCCATGTTGACTCCAATGCTTCCCACAGTTGTGCCAAGTTGGCTGGATGTCCTTTGGGTGGTGGCCCATTCTTGATACACATGGGAAACTGTTGAGCATGAAAAACTAAGTTTTGACACACTCAAACCGGTGCGCCTGACATCTACTACCATGATTGAAGCGGATTTAACAAGTGACATCAATAACGGATCATAGCTTTCACCTGGATTCACATGGTCAGTCTATGTCATGGAAAGAACAGGTGTTCCTAATGTTATGTACACTCAGTGTATGATGTAATACAATCAACATCCATCTGTTTCAGCACACAGTTTCAATACTTTTTGACTGTTTGTTTTTATGTTTACATTATCTGTGTTGTAGACTATATTATTTTCTCTCTTACCAGGAATCATTTGATTGCAGACTTTACACCCCAACTTTAGCTGATTATCAGGTATGTGGTTTCTTTTTGTTTTATTTCTGCAAACCTAATACAGTCGCTAGTGAAAGTCTACATACCCCTTGCACAGTCTTCACATTATACTGCCTTAAAATAAAATCTAAAAATGTATTTTTCCTACCGATCTAAACAACCTACTAAATATTTACAGGAAATGTTCCAAATTAATATGAAATTAATGAAAATGTATTGATTGCATATGTCTTCATATCCCAGAGTTAATAATTGATGGAACACCTTTGGCAGCCATTACGGCTGTGAATCATTTTGAATAAGATTCTACCAACCTTGCACAACTCTTAGGGCAACATATATCCATTGTTTTTGTCAGAATTACTCAAGCAAATTTGGTTGGGAATTGTTGATGGACAGCAGTTTTCAAACCTTTTCACAAATTTTCATGAATATTTAAGTCAGGACTGAGACTAAACCATTCAGAAACAATCAACACCTACTGGAAAGTCATTCTGGTGTATCTTTGGCATACAAATGTGTGTAATTGTGTAATACTCCCCAGTCCCTGCTGGGATGCTGCCACCAAAATACTTGAAAATACAGAGGATCAACAATATTGCAGTCACTTAACATTACTGGCCTGTATGACAAAGTGAAAAGAAGGAAGCCTGTGTTAAAAAAATACACTCCGAATCATCCATTCTGTTTGCAACAAGGCCGTAAGGTAATACTGCAAGACAACACAGAAAATAACTTTGGCCTGAGTTAAAAACTACAGGTTTGGGTCAAATCCAATACAACACAACAAAGAGTGAAACCTTAGTATTGTAAAGTATTGTGGTGGCAGCATCATGTTATTGGCAGGGAGAGTATGTCAGGATCAAAAAAATTATGAAAGGAGCAAAGCCCAGGTAAAAAGTTACGGGAAAACCCGCCTCAGACTTCTGAATACCTAACCCTGGGATAGTTTTATTTTTCAGTGGGACAATTACACACCTTTTAATGCCAAAGACACACCAGAAGGGCTTTCCAAGAGGTGTTGAGTGTTCCTGAGTGGTCCAGTCTCAGTCCTGACTTAAATTTGCTTGAAAAAGGTTTGAATATTAAGAGTCCATCAATGATTCCCAACCAAATTTAGTGAGCTTGAGCAATTTTGTATTAAAAGAAAAAGCCATACCTCAGACTGGCCAATAAAAATAAAAGATTAAGATGGGCAGTCTGAGATATGGCTTTTTCTTTGCAACTCTGCCTAGAAGGTCAGCATCCCGGAGTCGCCTCTTCACTGTTGACGTTGAGACTGGTGTTTTGCGGGTACTATTTAATGAAGCTGCCAGTTGAGGACCTGTGAGGCACCTGTTTCTCGAACTAGACACTCTAATGTATTTGTCCTCTTGCTCAGTTGTGCACCGGGGCCTCCCACTCCTCTTTCTATTCTGGTTAGAGACAGTTTGCGTTGTTCTGTGAAGGGAATACTACACAGTGTTGTACGAGATCTTCAGTTTCTTGGCAATTTCTCGCACAGAATAGCCTTCATTTCTCAGAACAAGAATAGACTGACGAGTTTCAGAAGAAAGTTATTTGTTTCTGTATGAAAATAAAATAAAATAAAAAAATAAAATGTATGCACTCACTAACTGTAAGTCGCTCTGGATAAGAGCGTCTGCTAAATTACTAAAATGTAAAATGTTTCTGGACATTTTGAGCCTGTAATTGAACCCACAATTGCTGATGCAACAGATACTAAACTAGTCTCAATAAGGCCAGTTTTATTGCTTCTTTAATCAGCACAACAGTTTTCATCTGCGCCAACATAATTGCAAAAGGGTTTTCTAATGATCAATTAGCCTTTTAAAATGATAAACTTGGATTAGCAAACACAACGTGCCATTGGAACACAGGACTGATGGTTGCTGATAATGGGCCTCTGTACGCCTATGTAGATATTCCATTAAAAATCAGCCGTTTCCAGCTACAATAGCCATTTACAACATGAACAATGTCTACACTGTATTTCTGATCAATTTTATGTTATTTTAATGGACAACATTTTTTATTTTCTTTCGAAAACAATAACATTTAAGTGACCCCAAACTTTTGAACGGTAGTGTATAATAAATGACACTAATTGCGCTGAAGGTTAGACAGTTAGACACAATATTGAATTATAATTGTTGGAATTTATCATCCTAGTTTAGTTAACTGATCTGTTTTGAGGCTTCCATGCTCAGACCTGATTATTTATTATTTTCATTTACAGTGCATTCGGAAAGTATCCAGACATCTTCCCTTTTTTCACATTTTGTTACGTTACAGCCTTATTCTAAAATGTATTAAATTAAATGTTTTCCTCATCAATCTACACACAATACCCCATAATGACAAAGTGAAAACAGGTTTTTATAAATTTTTGCAAAATTTATAAAACAGAAATACATTTTTTACATAAGTATTCAGACCTTTTGCTATGAGAATTGAAATTGAGCTCAGGTGCATCCTGTTTCCATTGATCATCCTTGAGATGTTTCTACAACTTGATTGGAGTCCATCTGTGGTAAATTAAAATGATTGGACATGATTTGGAAAGGCACACACCTGTCTATATAAGGTCCCACAGTTGACAGTGCATGTCAGAGCTAAAACCAAGCCATGAGGTTGAAGGAATTGTCCATAGAGCTCCAAGAAAGGATTGTTGTGTCGAGGCACAGATCTGGGGAAGGGTAACAAAAAATGTCTGCAGCATTGAAGGTCCCCAAGAACACAGTGGCCTCCATCATTCTTAAATGAAATAAGTTTGGAACCACCAAGACTCTTCTTAGAGCTGGCCGCCCAGCCAAACTGAGCAATGGAGTTTGCCAAAAGGCACCTAAAGGACTCTCAGACCATGAGAAACAAGATTCTCTGGTCTGATGAAACCAAGATTGAACTCTTTAGCCTGAATGCCAAACGTCACGTCTGGAGGAAACCTGGCACCATCCCTACGGTGACGCTTGGGGGTGGCAGCATCATGCTGTGAGGATGTTTTTCAGCAACAGGGACTGGGAGACTAGTCAGGATCGAGGGAAAGATGAACGGAGCAAAGTACAGAGAGATCCTTGATGAAAACCTGCTCCAGAGCGCTCAGGACCTGGGACGAAGGTTCACCTTCCTACAGGACAACGACCCTAAGCACACAGCCAAGACAACGCAGGAGAGGCTTCGGGACAAGTCTCTGAATGTCCTTGAGTGGCCCAGCCAGAGCCCGGACTTGATCTAACATCTCTGGAGAGACCAGAAAAAAGCTGTGCAGCGACGCTCCCCATCCAACCTGACAGAGCTTGAGAGGACCTGCAGAGAAGAATGGGAGAAACTACCCAAATACAGGTGGGCTAAGCTTGTAGCGTCATACCCAAGAAGAATCGAGGCTGTAATCACTGCCAAAGGTGCTTCAACAAAGTACTGAGTAAAGGGTCTGAATACTTATGTAAATGTAATATTTCAGTTTATTTTATTTGATAAATGTGCAAAAATGTCTTAAAACCTGTTTTTGCTTTGTCATTATGGGATATTGTGTGTAGATTGATGAGGGGGGGAAACAATTTAATCCAATTTAGAATAAGGCTGTAACGTAACAAAATGTGGAAAAAGTGAAGGGGTCTGAATACTTTCCGAATGCATTGTATATAATGGGCTTATAACTCAAAGCATTTTACATTACATGAAGGTAACTATCTTCTCTCACCACCAAAGAGATACATATTTGGATCTGTTAAATCTGGTCTGGAGTCTCTCATCGCTACAAAACCCTCTTGACCCCCACCGTGTTGTATGACTTTCTTCCAGATGTTTTACATCCATTGTTTGAGTTTCATATTATCCCCTCCTCTCTTCAGCAGAAATGCCCCATGTCCACACTCAAATGCTTTGAAGCAGAAGTGTATGTCCTGGTGTTAGAGTCTGGGAGTAAGTTCTTACGCAAGACACAACTAACCAAACGACTGAATGGCTTGAGATCCTTGATAAAACAGGTAAGCCAATCAGTGTGAGGGAGACACAGGCCAGCTGCATTTGAGGTGCATTGGGATGTTTTTGATTCTACCTTGTCCTTTGGCTGTCTGAGTATAGTTTAATTCCAGCTATAGAGCATATAGTTGTCTAGGTGAAAATGATGGCGAATAGTCGGAATAGCTGATTTGGACTCCCATGTTACTGTTTGCTTATACTATTGTTATTCTCAGACAGTTCTCACACATTTATTTAACATTTTCTATCTGTGTTTATAAGAGAAACGTAAGCCTCATGTCACCATTGACTAATAGCGTGTTTATTTTAAGATACAAACCATCTCAATGGAATAGTTTAAAAATTCCAGCGCTACTAAGGCTGCGGTTACACAGGCAGCCCAATTCTGATCTTTTGCCCATTATTGGCAAAAGAGCTGGTCTAATTGTTCAAAAGACCAATTAGCACTGGGATTCAAACCGGCAACCCTCTGGTGGCTGGCCCCCTTCTCTAATATATACAGTGTATTCAGAAAATATTCAGACCCCTTCCCTTTTTCCGCATTTTTTTTACGTTACAGCCTTATTCTAAAATGGATTAAATAAATTAAAATCATCATCAATCTGCACACAATACCCCATAATGATATAGTGAAAACAGGTTTGTAGAATTTTTGCAAATGTATTAAAAATAAAAACAGAAATAACGTTTTTACATAAGTATTCCGACCCTTTGCTATGTGACTCAAAATTGAGCTCAGGTGCATCCTGTTTCCATTGAATATCCTTGAGATGTTTCTACAACTTGATTGGAGTCCATCTGGGGTAAATTCAATTGATTGGACATGATTTGGAAAGGCACACGCCTGTCTATATAAGCTCACATAGTTGACAGTGCATGTCAGAGCAAAAACCAAGCCATGAGGTTAAAGGAATTGTCCGTAGAGCTCCGAGACAGGATTGTGTCGAGGCACAGATCTGGGGAAGCGTACCAAAAAATGTCTGCAGCATTGAACGTCCCCAAGAACACAGTGGCCTCCATCATTCTTAAATGGAAGAAGTTTACAACCACCAAGACTCTTCCTAGAGCTGGCCGCTCAGTCAAACTGAGCAATCAGAGGAGAAGGGCCTTGGTCAGGGAGGTGACCAAGAACCTAATGGTCACTCTGACAGAGCTCCACTAAGCTACCTGGGCGGCAGGTAGCTTAGTGGGTAAGAGCGTTGTGCCAGTAACCGAAAGGTCGCTGGTTCTAATCCCTGAGCCGACTAGGTGAAAAATCTGTCGATGTGCCCTTAAGCAAGGCACTTAACCCTAATTGCTCCTGTAAGTCGCTCTGGATAAGAGCGTCTGCTAAATGACTAAAATGTAAATGTAAAATGTACCAATCAGGCCTTTATGGTAGAGTGGCCAGACGAAAGCCACTCCTCAGTAAAAGGCACATGACAGTCCGCTTGGAGTTTGCCAAAAGGCATCTAAAGGACTCTCAGACCATGAGAAACAAGATTCTCTGGTCTGATGAAACCAAGATTGAACTCTTTGGCCTAAATGCCAAGCGTCACGTCTGGAGGAAACCTGGCACCATCCCTACGGTAAAGCATGGTGGTGGCAGCATTATGCTGTGGCAATGTTTTTCAGCAGCAGGGACTAGGAGACTGATGGAAAGATGAACGGAGCAAAGTACAGAGAGATCCTTGTTGAAAACCTGCTCCAGAGCCCTCAGGACCTCAGACTGGGTCGAAGGTTCACCTTCCAACAGGACAGCAACAATAAGCACACAGCCAAGACAACGAAGGAGAGGCTTCGGGACAAGTCTCTGAATGTCCTTGAGTGGCCCAGCCAGAGCCCGGACTTGAACCCGATCGAACATCTCTGGTGAGACCTGAAAATAGGTGTGCAGCGACGCTCCCCATCCAATCTGACAGAGCTTGAGAGGATCTGCAGAGAAGAATGGGAGAAAGTCCCCAAATACAGGTCTGCCAAGCTTGTAGCATTATTTTTTAATTTTTTTAAATCTTTATTTAACTAGGCAAGTCAGTTAAGAACAAATTCTTATTTACAATGACGGCCTACACCGGCCAAACCCGGACGACGCTGGGCCAATTGTGCGCCACTCTATGGGACTCCCAATCACGGCCGGTTGTGATACAGCCTGGAATCGAACCAGGTGGTCTGTAGTGACGCCTCAAGCACTGAGATGCAGTGCCTTAGACCGCTGCGCTACTCGGGAGTCATACCCAAGAAGACTTGAGGCTGTAATCGCTGCCAAAGGTGCTTCAACAAAGTACTGAGTAAAAGGTCTGAATACTTATGTAAATGAGATATTTCAGTTTTTTATATTTCATAAATTTGTAAAAATGTCTTAAAACCTGTTTTTGCTTTGTCATTATGGAGTATTGTGTGTAGATTGATGAGGGGGAAAAAACTATTTAATCCATTTTAGAATAAGGCTGTAACGTAACAAAATGTTGAAAAAGTCAAGGAGTCTGAATACTTTCCGAATGCACTGTATACTAATCAACTGAAATTCCAAACTTTGAACAAGCATATATCCTTCCCCGTTTTATCTACAGTCATTCGATTTTCAATGAGATTTTCCGCAAATTAGACTTTTTGTCCCCCACGATTGATTTTTTAAATAAAATGCTGCTACTCTTCCTTCCTATATGATTTGATGACACTACATAACCACCTGTTCTTTTGTCACAAAACTTTGTGCAATGATAGAAGGTCACTCCAAGGTCACTCCGATTGACAACATGGTGGCTTAAACGTGGCTATGGCATGCTTGGCCCCCGGAATTGCTGCTTGTAGCTATATTTTTTGATAACTGATATTCAGATATAGACCAAACAAGTAAAGCATAACACAATTTCGCAAGTGCTTTAACGACCTATCTGCCTGTTCACTTATTTTCATTGTTGACTCAAGTATGAAATTGGAAACCTTGGTTAATGGTTAAAAAGACTGACAGAAAATGTAATGGCTGGCGTTAGGCAAATTAACATAAATGTGCCTGCATTAGATATTCTCAACATAGTTTTTTTTTGCGAGTAATTTAAGGTGAGTACTCAAACAGTGAAATAATTTTAAATGCCCTTACATGCCTACTGTAGAGACCATTTGCAAAGTGTAAATGATAGACACTGGTGGAGCGATGTGAATATTTAACTGTTAATTCATTGACATCGACCATTATGTTACTATCAGTATAGTCTAGCGAGACTACTATCAGTATAACTGTCCCTCGTCAGCCCATACAAATAAATCCTGTTTTATATCAATGCATCTTCCTATCAAGTAGTGGAGTCCGCTCTCTGACATCCCGTCCATTGTAAGCTATCAAGTTTAGATTTCCAGCGAAGGAAAAAAAGACTTGATTGTTTAAAAAAATTAAATTCCCCCCATGAATTCATGCAACTTAAATTTGAATAATTGTCACTAATTGGCCCAAGGGGGTTCGCTGCATCATTCGTAGGGGACGACTGTTGTTTACTGTTGCCTTGTTGACCTTGGAAAGAGAAAGACAACTAAAGGAATGTGAAAATAGATACCACCATACAAAGGATGATACACTATAGGGGATCAGTTACATTGGTTAGAACATGTCACATTTGCAGATATCGCGCTGTATATGTAAATGTCTGTTCATTTACATTATTATAATATTAAAATAATGATCTCACTGGCTCTTTCTCTTTCTGTGTGTTGTAACTAGTACTTAAAATATTATCATTATTACATTATTATAATATTTAAATAATGATCTCTCTGTCTCTCTTGCTTTCTCTCATTTGCTGTATCATAGAGCCTCTATTTTTTGACTATGTTATGCCTATGTTGTGAGTGTTTTCCTCTCTGTATTGCAGAAGGACGGTGCCAACTGTCCACACTGTGAGGTCCACAGAGAGCAGGCAGCAATCGATTTCTTAACAACATTTCTAGAAATTCTGGAGAATATCAACAATCAGGGGTGTCGGGAGCCAGCCAGCCACTGAGATGTACATTCACATCCATAGCCAGGAACATCCAAGGATTCACATAAGGGCAGAAGGCTACCTGAACAATTGCTAATGCAGCAAAATACTATACATGTATTGTAATGTACCAGACCACCGCTATCTTTCTGAGAGGGAGTAGCTGAGGATCTGCCGGGGACAGAAGTTGCAGGACATCCTTGGAATTGGCAGAGTATTCCAAGGATGTCCTGCATCAGCTCCTTCACTTAGAATAACACATAATTTTGTACATTGATGCACAAGTGTTACGTGAATTATTTAACAAACTATTTCAGTGTCTCTGTGCGTCTCCCAAAAGGTTGTAAGTCTTTTGGGATTTAAGTAACGGACAGAGTCCCGGTCTGCATAGTCAGAGATTTATTCATTGAGAATTCTGCCATCACAATTTCAGAGTCCATCTTTTATACTCATACGTCATACAAACATCCCTCCTCTCTGTAGGCGGGCTGTAGTTTTCCACTTTAAAACTGCTCTCCTAACCATTATGTCACACACACATACACATACACACACACACACACACACATACATACACACACCCACACATGCTTACACACATAGGCTGCCTCACAATATCCTGCACCATATTTCATACTCCTTAAAAAGCCTAACAGTTTCTCTCCTCCCGAAATTCCTCAGTTATCTCAGTTGCCTGTAGACAGTTCTCCTTGTCATTTGTTGTCTGGCCTAACTCTTACTCACATTGCTAAATAGTAGCTCAATGTCATAGTCTTTACTGGTCCTACACTCACACACTCTAACACATTTCACACAGTTTCAGGGTGTAATAATTAGTCATTAATAATGAATCTATCAATCCACCATTTGACTAAATATTACACACATACTCACAATATATATGTTGTTATAGAAATGAATCACACACATTGAAGCATATAAGTTGGTTTGCATATAAAAACATAAAAAATTGTCTCATTCAATACAGGTTCATCAGGGTTACCCCATGATTAAAAGCGTAACGTTACTCTTTAGCAATGGTACCTAACCTGTTTACCCACTATCTGGAAACAACAGTCTAAGCCTATAGTGAAGAACGTTTGCTTCATCACATCCTGCAACATCGGTTAACTAGTACATCATACTTAAAACAAGACTTTAATACACAAAAGATCATTACAATAACTTTTAAACTAGAGATTTATAGTTCTAGGTAAACATCCAGTCTCAAACTATCTGAATCGTTGTCGTCCTCCACCAAGCCTGGTGGGTCATATTCTTCATTCCTTAGGTCGGAGTCCGGGATTGGGCCGTATCTCACCATCTGCTGTGATACTGCTCCAACGCCTTGCTCACCAATCCACGGACACAGGGAATAAGACAACATCCACAAAGAAAAGCATAACCATAGACGCGATTGCCGCGCCTAAAATAGTTACAACAATAGTTTTCCATTTACCAAACATGTTATCAAACCAACCAGTCATTGATGACTGTCACCCCCCAGTTCTCAGCCCATTCTTTACTTAATGCAATGAGACCTGCCAGTGCTCTAGTTACTGTACCATCTGGGGCTGTATTGTTGGGGATAAACATACAACAATGACCTCCCACCATCTTGCAAATCCGCCATTCTCTGCTAAAAGCATTTCGAGAACCAAACTATTCTGCAGGTCATGAGTGAGGTGGCGGATAGTTGGCCTGAGATTCTCTTCACTGCATCCCTTGTCTAATTAACGAACCTTTGTAGATGTAATCCAGTCAACATTTTTATCAATTGTAACCCACCAGAAAAACGTTGTTGTAAACCCTTCTCCAATTTGATCTGTGATTCGCATTACTTTGTTGTCTATAACATTGATAATCTCTGGGGTTCATGGTGAATTGGGGTGCCTTAACCTTTTTAAGAGTGGTTATTTTAATATCAGAACAATTAGGTGAGGTTTGGTTTGATCCCAAATCTATCACACAAGAGAACATGGTCTGAGGCATAGGTGCAGTTACAAGGGTTGGCCTACCTGTTGAACAGGCATAACAATTAGTTTGACCCAACGCCCTAGCTGTGTAGTTCATCCACCTTACCCAGAAGTTCTCATTTGAAATTCCTTCTACTTCTCCTTGGTTCATTTCCTGCAAGAGGAAATATTCTACCCTTGGTTGTTTAGTGCTATTTAGGATTCCTTCTGAGGGCCTTCCAAGGGGTATTAGACTAGTTTTTTGGTACCTCTGGTGATAACAATGGATCTACCTGCTGATCTGTCTCGGAGGTGGAAGATTCATTTTTCTCCTGAAAAATGAATCTCAAACATATATCTGCCCCGAAATCATCAACACAGGCCCAATAGTTCCTTGCTATGTCATCTTGCATAATTGACTTTACCGTTATCACCAGTTCCGTTTTACATTTATCATGGGTTTGTTTAATTCCCCATCGGTGTACTGCGTCCATCCATTCTCATAGTATGTTCCCCAGGTATGTTTAAACACCCTTGCCCAAGGACATGAGCGTTCCCCAGTGCAAATGTATTTACCATACCTTCTAGGACCTAACTTTCATGTACACGCCCCCTTCTTACCAAAGCCCCCAAAACCTTCTATCTCTTCATGGGAGAAATCGAATGGTATCTTGAATCCCCCATCTTGTCCTAAACTGACTTTAACTATTAAAATAATCATTCCCCCAATAGTCTTTCTTGGTTTCAGTATTTCTACGAGATCGAATCAGTGCATAATTTCCCTGTTTAGGTTGACCTGGATTAATCCATAATATGGTTAACATGATGATGCAGCTCAGAGTCCCCCAAAATCCCCAAAACCGCCATCCCAATCCTGTCCCTGACCCACCTGCCTGGTACTTCCCCATACCCACACCTCTATAAACACCCCACAGTGATGAAAGGTTGGGGTAGGGTTTCTTCGTTAACAGAGTTTACCCCCGAACCCTAGTGGTTCAGTTCTTCTCTTTAACTCTGTGTGTGTTCAACGGTGTTGGTATGTGGGCCTACCTTTTTGCAGTGGGTAACGTGGACCCAAGTGGCTCTCTCAGCTATTCTTATAGCGAAGGCAGTTACCAATAGGACTTGTATGGTCCCTCCCAGCGTGACTGCTTTCAATCCTTTTTCCTCAATGATTGGATCCACACCCAGTCTCCAGGTTATATACTATGAATCACCTTCTCCTTTAATTCTCCTGTAGGACACAAATTCTTAGACATACGGGTATGGTTAACGAAACATTTTCTCATGTGTTCTGCTAGTGTATTCTCTAGTTCTATGTCTGCCTGTTCTGGTCCTGCCAACTGTGGCATTCTGTAAGGTCTTCCAAACACTTTGTCAAAGGGGGATAACCCATCTTTATCTGGGGTTACTTTACATTTCTTCCCTTCACTCCATGATAACTCTATAAAATCTATTTCCAATTGCTGGAAGGGGTACTTAGCCGGAGGATACTCACCCTGAGGTGCCCTTTGTCTGCCCTGGTGATTATTTTGAGCACAGATAACATATCTTAAACAAAAGTTGTTGTTTTTTATAATTAGTAATCCCATATGCAACAAAGTGTTGTCTAATCTGCTCTACCATCCATCCCTCCTCTTGACACGTCACTGCCCATGTGTCAATATTACCACCTACCTACACAATCACTTAGGTAATATTGGTAATTTATCATCCAATTGCCATCCCTTATTTATTTTTGAGACTGTCCCTTGATCCTTTATTGCTCCTATCTTCCTGATCTCATTACTAAATAAATTATCTAGGTAATAGCTGTTTCGCATTAGATTGTGCCTTCCTCTGATTACTGCAGCTCATTGCATTAATTTAGTTTCAAATACCAACTTGTTGTTTATTAAAGCATAATAAA